>NC_046171.1:8143938-8161438 GCF_011064425.1 Rattus rattus | reverse complement strand
ACAGCGAAGACGCGCGCGTTCACGCGCTGGCTGGCTGCAGCAGGAAGCTGGCTGGTTGACTGACAAACAGGAAGTAGAGAATGCAAGCATACGGCCTCAAAGCCCATCCCGGTGACATGCTTCCTCCGGCAAGGCTCCATCTCCGGAAGGTTCTTCAACCTTCAAACACTGGAGCCTGGGGAGGGGGAGAGACGCATGTCTTATGTGGACCACACTGAGCTGCGACCCAAGGCCTTTCATGCTTTATTTGATAGGTTGACATTTTTTATATTACGTGTGTGTATGTGTGTGCCTGGCGCCCACTAGAGGCCAGAGAGGACACTGGATCCCCTGGAACTGGAGTTACAGATGGTTGTGCACCACCACGTGGTTGCTGGGATTTGAACTCAGGACCTCTAGAAGAGCAGTCAGTGCTCTAACCACTGAGCCGTCTCTCCAGCCCCCTTATTTTACTTTTATTTTTCGAGGCAGGGGCTCACACAGTCCAGGCTGACCTTGAACTGTTTTATGTAGCCAAGGATGACTTAGAATTCCCCATCTTCCTGCCTCTTCATTCCTGTGTCACCATTCCCTGATTTCTACGTTTTAGTGAGACCCTGTCTTGCTACAGAAGCTAGGGACAGACTGGAGTTGAGCCCTTTTGTGCTGTCTCTACAGGTGGATGCTGGTAAATTCCTTCCAAGCCCGGACCTCCCTTTGACTTAATCAATGGTTGGTCTCTTCTGAGCTGGAATCTGGGTGCTCTCTTTCTCCTCAGAACCATAACCCTTGTTTGATGCAATCTTGTTTCCTTTCAGCCTAGGGATTTTCTTAGCACCGCAGGGAAGACACCAGGTTCTCTGTGGTATTAGCCCATTGCTGGCTTAGGAGGAAGCTTACATGGCTTAACTGGGAAGACACACTTAAGGGGCGACTGCCTAGCATCTTGACCCCCTTCATGTAAATAGATAGAATAAATTTAAGAAATCTAAGAAAGAGTGGGAGGCTGACCTTGGTGTGTGCTCCTGGGGGGCTACTTCCGGGAGCAGCACATAAATCTAATGTAAAACACAAATTCTACCCAATAGCATAGAGGGCTGTGGGAACAGAGAGATTCAACAAGGGGGAAATGTTTGGGTGGGCAAACACCTTTTGGTGCTCTGTAGACCAGGCTAGCCCTAGTGCAGGAAGTAAAGGTCTATGCCACCACACCTGGCATGTGTTTATATCTTGGAATTTTTTTCTTATTGTTCAAAAGCTTTTACAAGGTAAGCATCCCCTGGTATATTTTCTTATGTGGTAAAGAGTCTTATCTTGAGGCCTGGAGTGTTCTGTCCTGCTGCTAACCCCAACTCCTACTCTATTCAAACCAAGCTTTCGTGCTAGAAGACTTAAGTCTCAGCAGCTCTCCAAAGGTCTCTCCTGTTGTCCAGTATAAACTGGCTTAAAACATCTCCAGACTTTAGATGGACGGAGCCCTATTTCAAAGCTACCCAGGAGAGTCATCTGGGAGGGTAACTTGACTAAAACCCCTAGAACCAAAACCAATAATTCCACCAAGGAAAAGATATTAATAGTGTTATGGTAACACGTACTCTATCACCGGAGCTAAAGGCTCTGGGACTTGAGGACACGGTCAGACATTGTCTTTCCTGGAGTGACTTAAGTGCTATATTGAGTGTTGTTGGTGAAGCCCTGCAATTCTGGATGGGTTCTTTTTCTTTATTTTTGTAAAAGATTTATTTATTTATTATATCTAAGTACACTGTCGCTGTCTTCAGACACACCAGAAGAGGGAATCAGATCCCATTACAGATGGTCGTGAGCCACCATGTGGTTGCTGGGATTTGAACTCAGGACCTCTGGAAGAGCAGTCAGTGCTCTTAACCACTGAGCCATCTCTCCTGTCCTCTATTTATCTAAATTATACAAAACAACCGCTCTGTTATGGCAGCAACATATGGCAGCTGGTGGACTCACCAACACTGGCCAGATCCCATCACTAGATTCAAAAGAGACCTTTCTCAGGGTGTATGCACAAGGACGAAATGCATGTTTATAATAAACAGTTCACAAAGCCAGGAAGACGATGGTGTGGGAACAGGCATTTGACCCCAAGCCTGATAACCTGAGGTCCAACCCTGGGACCCTCAGGATGGAAGGAGAGAACCAATTCTGCAAACAGTCCTCCGGCGTCTAGTCACCTGTCATAGCATGCATGTGCTAACATAAACACACCAATAAAATGTTTAAAGAGTGCCACAGTAAAAAAGTAGAGATAGCTGTAACGAACACAGGGACTGGACAGAGAGCGCTGTAAGGGACTACACTCTAAAGCTGGGGCAGTCAGGGGTGAATGCTTTTAATCCTAGCTCTGGGGAGGTAGAAGCAGGAGGATCTCTCTGAGCCTTAGGCCAGCCTGGTCTACATATTGAGCTCCAGGACAGCCAGGGTTACATAGGAAGACCCTTAACCACTCCGCTACCTCGACTCCCCTTCCTGGTCTCATATAGCTCAGGCTACCCTTGAAGTCTCTAGGTAGCAGGGATAGCCCTGAGCTCCTGATCCTCCAACACATCTGGAGATCAAACCCTGAGCTCCATGCACGCTAGCAAAGCAGTGTACCAACTGATCCTGACTCAAGACACCTCTCTCTCTTTCTCTCTCTCTCTCTCTCTCCTGCTTTTCTGCCTGCTCAGCTCCATCTATGTCAGACTATAACGATGCCCCTTCCTGGCACTGTTGACAGATGTATATAAGTAGGAATTCTAACATCCCTTCCCTGGCTAGCATTTGTGCGGTCCCCACAGTGAAACCCTTCACATCGCAGACTGGTGTGTTAGAAAACCGGTGGGAATATTTATGAACAAGTAAATCGCAAAAGATAAATGCGGCAGCATAAATTGTGTGAAAAGATGTGCTTGCAATGCCATTAGCTAGTAGTCCCCTAGTAAGTGTAATTTTAGCACTCAAAACAAATGACAACAAAACAAAAAAGGAAACAGCCCTGGGGCTGGTGAGACGGCTCAGCAGGTACTCGTCGCTAAGTTAAAGACCCAGGGCTGACCCCAGAAGAGACTCCCGCAGGTTGTCCTCTGATTTCCATACGGACACTGTGGTGTGCGTGCACCGCCCCCACCCGTGCACAAACAAATGTTAAAAACCACTAATAAAATAGAAAACAGCTCATGCCCACATATGATTGAGCAGCTAATTTCTTTTTTTCTTTCTTTTTTTTTGGAGCTGGGGACTGAACCCAGGGCCTTGCGCTTGCTAGGCAAGCGCTCTACCACTGAGAGCAGCTAATTTCATATCACGGCAAAAACAGAAAACAAAAACAAACTTTAGAGAGAAATAAGGACAAACCTGGAATTCCTAAACTGGTTAGTGAAGCAAATAAATCCATCAAGGACGATTCAGGGGTGTTTTTGGGGAATCATGTTACAGACACACACACACACACACACACACACACACACACACACACGCACATGCACACACATTCACACAGAAACACACACAGACACACACATACACACACATCACACACACATACCACAGATACACACACACACATATATACATACATACACACACAGACAGAGACACACACAGACAGAGACACACACTCACACACACAGAGACAGAAACAGAGATAGAGAAAAAAAAGACAGAGAGACACACACACAGAAAGAGAGACAGACAGACACAGAGATATATAGGGAGAGAGACAGAGAGTGAAAAGACAGAGAGACAGACAGACACAAAGAAAGATAGACAGACACACACACACACACAGAGATATATAGGAACAGAGACAGCGAGATGAGAGAGACAGAGAGATAGAAGTAGACAGACAGACACACACATATGCACAGAGGAGAGACAGAGAGAGACAGAAAAGGACAGAAAGAGACAGATAGGGAGGACACAGAGAGGAGAGAGAGACAGAGAAAGAAAGAAAACAGAGATGGGGGGAGACAGACACACAGAAAGGACAGAAAGAAACAGAGATGGGGAGAGAGACAGAGAGACAGAGACAGACAGACAGACAGACACACACACACACACACACACACACACACACACACACACACACACACACACACACACACACACACACACAAACAGAGATACAAAGGAAAATAGATACAAGGCGGAGTCAAACCATGAAAACCGGCTCTGCACCTGCGGGCTCGGCAGGTTTCCTGCTCTTTGTCAGTCTTTGCTGACACCTACAGGTCACAACTTGTTAACGATTTTTTAAATGGAAATTTAAACTCTCCCTGAGGATCCTTTTTCTAGGCAGCCCCAAACTCAGTGGATTTGAGAGATCGTTTCTTGAATATTCCCAGAAAAAAAAAATCACGGCATTGTTGAAGGTTCTGTCAGGTTGATCTACTGATTAGAACTTCCTGATTGTGGAGAACTGTGGACTTGATGCTCTAAAGGCAGATTTGCTCTATCTTTAGTATCCTTATGGTCATTTGGAGTCCACCTCTGAAGCTGATGTGACATCCTGTCCTGGAATCATTACTGTTGCTGTGGGGAAGTACCCCGACCCCCACCCCCATCCAAAAAAAAGGGAGGAAAGTTTCAACAATTCCAGGTGACATCCATCATTGTGGGCGAGTCAAGGCAGCAATCTGAAACAGCTGGTCCCTTCTTCACCCCTGCAGTCAAGGGCAGAGGAAATGAATGTACGAGTGCTGTCTGTTTAGGGTCTGCTCATCCTCTCTGCTCTTATTTGCTTCAGGATACCTGTCTGGGGAATGATGCCACCCACAGTGGGCTGGGTCTTCCCACATCAATTGACTAAGACAACCCCTCACAAATATGCCCAGGTTAAAATCCTTCACTGAGAGGACTTCCCGAGTTACTGGGAGTTATGTCAATTTGACAGTTAAAGCCATCAACCATACGTCCTTTCAACTACCAGGGGAAAAATATTTGGAATATATTAACTTAGCAAGCTGCTGGCTTCCACCAAACCCAAAACTCAGAATGCCATAGGATAGCGAAATCCACAGCAGAGAAAGACTCCTTGCTTTGCTGTAACCCACTTGTCCCGCCGTCCCTACTAATGTATTTGGTGGATGGCTTGATTTATGACTTCCTACCGAAATGCTTATGTAACTACCTTCCTGCCACGGGGCAAACTGAGTCATTGTCCCTGGGTTGTGGCCATCTACTTATATTCAGCTCAGAAAAACAAAATCTCTTATTCCCTTGAAGCGAGAGGGAATTTTTGTTGTTGTTGTCGTTAATTAAAATATATGCTTGAGGGGTTGGGGATTTAGCTCAGCGGTAAAGCGCTTGCCTAGCAAGCGCAAGGCCCTGGGTTCGGTCCCCAGCTCCAAAAAAAAGAAAAGAAGGGGTTGGGGATTTAGCTCAGCGGTAGAGCGCTTGCCTAGGAAGCGCAAGGCCCTGGGTTCGGTCCCCAGCTCCGAAAAAAAAGAACCAAAAAAAAAGAAAGAAAAGAAAAAAAATATATATGCTTGAAAAACTCAAGGAATTCTGTGGCCACAGTGAAAATTCGGTAAATTAGAATTTTGGTGATACAGGGATGTCAACACGCAGGCAAAGCTATCCTTTAAGTAGATGCTGGAGACTGGGTCTGGGTATGGCAGGCTGAGTACGACTGCAGGCGTGTATCTGGGAGATCACTCAACCCACGCTCTGCTGGCACCAGATTCCACCTGCTTGCTAGGAGAGGCAAAGGTTCCAACGGTGGCTAATTTCCACGCTCTGTAAACCTAGAAAAGTGACCTGTTTCCTTTGGAGTCTCCTTTAGCTGTTGCCGTTTTCGACCTCATACCTCGGATTCAGGATAACAAAAGAAATCAAACTCTTTTCACACTCCCAAACCCTTGGGATTTTCTCACTGAGTAGCCACCACACATTTGTCCACTAGGTGGCGCCAAAGGCATGTGCTTTCGCGCTCAGCGCGACACAGGCACTTATTAAAAGAGCAACCGTAGTATCAAATTTAAAGTGTGGGGGAGAAAAGCGAAAGCAAGAGTTCACATCTTGCTCTGTGCACAGGTTAGTTTCGTGTTTATTTGACACAGCTAGGGTCCTCTGGGAATAGGACCCTCAGTTGAGAAAATGTATCCATCAAATTGGCCTGCGGACAAATCTGTGGGGCATTTTCTTGATTAATGATTGATGTGTATGGGGGCGGGCACAGCCCACGGTGGGCAGTGCCACCCCTGGGCAGGTGGGCCTGGGTTGTATGAAAAGGCGAGGTGGGTAAGGAGTAAGCAGTGTTCCGCTGAAGCCTCTGTTTCAGATCCTTCCCCGACTTGGCTCAGCGATCAACCGGAAACAGGATATGTACGCCATGTAAGCCCTTTCCTCCCCAGCTTGCTTCTGATTACGGTGCTCTTAACAGCAACAGAAATTAAACTAGGATATTTGGTAACATTTCTCTGGGTAGAATATTACTAATGTTTTAGTGACTGTGTATGTTTTCAGGATAGTTTAGTGTATATTCTTGTTCCTATTTTGTATCTGACTGTCTAAAAGCCTATCTTGTAAAAGATTGATTATTGGGGTTGGGGATTTAGCTCAGTGGTAAAGCGCTTGCCTAGCAAGCGCAAGGCCCTGGGTTCGGTCCCCAGCTCCGGAAAAAAAAAAAAAATTGATTATTTATGATGTATAAAAATGTTCTGCCTTCATGGCTAGAAGAGGCATCAGATCCCATTACAGATGGTTGTGAGCCACCATGTGGTTGGGCTGAAGGAATTGAGCCATCCTCCACTCTCAGGACCTCTGGAAGATCCTCTTCCCCCCTCTCCCCTCCCCTCCCCCTCTCCTTGCAGTACACCGGGAAATTGTCTTCACAGGACCAAGGGCTTCTAAGCCACCTCCTCCAGCTTTCATGGTTTCATCTAAGCCCTTTTTAGGCAGACTTTTTCTTTTCTTTTTCAGTGGGACTTGATGTTCTCTCTCTCTGTCTCTCTCTCATCAGATCAATTTCTCCCCCTAGGCCTCTCTCTCTCCGTGAGAAACAACTCTCTTTTTGGATATTTTTATGTTTGTATTTACATTACCCAAATGCTTGTCAGATCTGGTGGGGGTGTCTTTTCACCAGAGGGCTGGAGGATCCCTTTTCCAGATTTGGTCTCCAGCATCCCCCCCTCCAACTGTTGTAACTCAGCTCCAGGAATTCAAGGGCTCTGTAAACACACACACACACACACACACACACACACCACACACAAGTGCATATTCCTTGGCATTAAACGGAAAACCCTCACATTCTCTTTCTTAGATTCCCCGGGACCCCCCAGAAAGGGTTTCTCTGTAGCCCTGGCTGTCTTCACTCAGGACCAGGGGCTTCTCCTCCTATGCTGGGATGCCACATGCCTGGTACCAAGGCTGGTTTGAACTCAAAATCTCCCATCCTCTGATATGGAGCCTTAAAAAAGCCAGAGGGGAAGAAATAGCATGTCTTCATTACTGCAGCTGGACTCACACCTGCAAACTCAGAGGAGGAGGAGTTCCAGGGAGGACAGGCTTAGCGCCATAGGAGGTGAGATCGCCACCTAACTCACGAGCAGAATGGCCCTGGGATTTTGAAACCTCAAAGTCTACCCCACCCAAAGCAAACACAACTCCTCCAACTGGAGACAAGGCACTCAAATATATGAGTTTATGGGGGCTCTACTCAGACCTCCATAATGTATGAAGCTGAACTGAAATACTTTTGGAAAGTGTGTTTTTAGGGACTAAGTTTTATTTGTAGTTGTATGTGTGCTTCTGTTATGCGCACATGGGTGCAGTGCCCACAGAGGCCAGAAGAGGGCATCAGATCCCTTGGAGCTGGGGTTACAGGTGGCTGTGAGCATCACTCATAACAAAGGGGGATGGGAACCAAACTCCAGTCTCCAGACTCTATATGGAGGGGGTGGGCTAACAGTGGTCAAAGCTGACTGCTCTTCCAGAGGGGATGGGAACCACAACCATCTGTAAAGAGATCTGTCTTCCCTGGAACAGCAGGATGCTCTCTTAACTGGAGGGGTGTCTCCAGCCCCTTGTCCTTTCAAAAAAAGATTTGTTTATTTATTATACATAAGTGTACCGTAACTGTCCGCAGACACACCAGAAGCGGGCAGTCAGTGCTCTTAACCACTGAGTCATCTCTCCAGCCCCCTCTCTTGTCCTTATCTGTCCATTCTTCCTTGCTCCCTCCCTCCGTCTCTTCTCTTTGGTTTTCTTTCCGTTATCTCTTCCTCTTTCACCTCTTCTTTATCCCCCATCTCTGTTTATTTGAGACAGGACCTCTCTGTGTACGCAGCCTGGTCTCCCGCTGCTACTGTTCCTGCCTCTGCCTCTGAGCGTGGGGCTTGCAGTGTGCACCACCAGGCCTGGTTGTGTCTGGCTTTTCTTGTCTTTTTTTTTTTTTTTCTTTTTCCAACAAGGGTGCTACAAAGGATTCCTTAGATTTACACACAGCTAACTGGACATTTCCGGCCTTGTGGTAAATGCAGGTTTTTCTCTCTCTCTTTTTTTTTTTTCGGAGCTGGGGCCCGAACCCAGGGCCTTGCGCTTGCTAGGCAAGCGCCCTACCACTGAGCTAAATCCCCAACCCCTAAATGCAGGTTTTTAATATTGGTTTTTCACCTCTGTCTTTTAATTCCCTGTTTTACAGCATACGGACACACAGTAGCAATCGAGGCAATGTGTCACACTGATGTCAGTAAGCCTGTCACAGCCAAAACCGTTTCTTTGTACAAGGTTTCGGGTTTTCTATATGAACAGTTTACAAATGCAAGTATTTACTTCTTTGTCTGCTTTTTTTGATTTTGAAAAAAGTGTGTGTATTCACACGCGCATATGTGTGTCTCTCTGTGTGTCTGTGTATATGAGTATGAGTGTGTTTCTGTGTGTGTTCATGCGCGTGTGTGCGTGCATATGTGTGTATGTGTGTGTGTCCGTGTCCGTGTGTGTGTGTCTCTGTCTGTCTGTCTCTCTGTCTCTGTCTGTCTGTGTGTGTATATGTGTGTGTATGTGTGTGATGCGTGTGTGATGTGTGTGTGTATGTTTGTATGTGTGTGTCCCTGTGTGTGTATGTTTGTGTGTGTTTGGCTTTTCAACAGGAAATGTGGAGTAAGAACCTCCTCTTGTTTAGGTAAAAGGAAATACTCTGAACCACAGAGAACCAATAGATGGCACTCTATCCCCTGTCCCCTGTCCCCTGTCCCCGACCCCCATCCTCAGTTGTTGCTCCCTCTGAGGAGAGGAACTAGGCTTCCATGCAGAGTTACCTTAGCCACCTGCTTGGCCACTTCTGCCCAGGAACTCCTCCTATGACTTCTGCTTCCCCAAAGCCAGCCACTGCTTCTCCTTCCCACCGCCCTTTGCCAGGGAATGAGTAACAGTGTGGATCCCCTTCCCTTATGCTGCTCTGTTGAGTTCCAGTGCCAGGTGCGTGCATCTGATTGACAGGTCTCGGTTCCTGCATTTGTGCCCTGTCTTCAGAGAAGGTGGGGAGGCGGGAAGCAAGTTTTGTTTTACTCCATCTCTAAGAAAGTAGGGCTAATGAGGAAGCGAAATTGCGCAACACCTTCACATCTCCGAATCTGACCATTCATGTAACTGAACACCGTCCATACTGCAGACACCTTGGGGCAGCAGTTTGTGACCCAGAGCTCTGGTTTACGCTTCACGGGTTTCTGTCAGGCAACTGACCTCAGTCCACTGGCAGCTCACCAATAGGGTAAAGCGTTGCTTTTGCTTTACCCGCTGAAGTTTGGATGCCTCGCCAACAGGGAAAGTATACTGTGACTTTTTTTTTTCAGGGCTGCTTCGCTCAGTGTCATCTCTCTGAGATCCATTCGCGTGGCGCCATCCCCCCATTAACTTCCATCGTTGCCACATTATTTAATAAGAAACGTTTTATTTGCCCGTTTAATGTTGTGCTGGGAGTTGGTTCTAGTGCTTTGAATTGCAGCCCCCCAAATCGAGAATCTGCGTGTCCAAACGCCGAAGGTCCTTGTTCCCAATTGGTTTTTGATCGATCCATAAAGAGCTAATGGCCAATGGCTGGGCAGGTAGACTGTGGAGGGACTTGGAGGTTTGCGCAGGGTGGGAGCCAGGAAAGAGGAAGGAGGCAGAGATCGCCATGAAGGGGAAGAAGAAAGACCAGACTGAAAGGCCCACCAACATGTGAGAATCAGGGAAAGTGGCCACACGAGCCACTTCCCCAATTGTTTTTGGGGCAGCAGAGATGAAATATAGATCTTAATAGCTGTTAACTCAGGAGTACGAGAGGGGAGTGTTTTCTAGCAGTGGGGAGGATTAGAAATGCCCAACCATTAAGCTGGTCATAGCATATCAAAATTAAGCTAGTGTGTGTGTGTGTGTGTGTGTGTGTGTGTGTGTGTGTGTGTGTGTGTGTTTCTTTTGAGAATCCAGATAGCTCTTGGGCGGGTGTGGGCCCTCGACCCATCAGGTTAACTAACTTCCGCTACACTGTTGAACAACTATTTTGTGAAACCAGTGGGCAGCAGCCTGTGAGGCAGGCGGCCTGACATTCCACCCCTAAGTATTTTGTCACCTGTAAACTGCTCCTGCATAACCATCACTTCCTGCACAGTTAAAATTGATACCATCTTATTTAGCACACAGTTTATGCTGGATTGTCCCTAAAGCACCGGGTGGTAAATGCATGCTGTATTAAGATGCTGTTTTGGCTTCATGGTTACCTAGCAACAGATAACTAACCTCTTCATGGTTACCTAGCAACAGATAACTAACCTCTTCATGGTTACCTAGCAACAGATAACTAACCTCTTCATGGTTACCTAGCAACAGATAACTAACCTCTTCATGGTTACCTAGGAACAGACAACCAACATCAGGGTGTGCTGCATTTCGTTGCTGTGGGAAAACATCTCAGATGAACAGATAGAAGGAGAAAAGATTTACTTTGACTCACAGCTTGAGAGACTCTGGCGTAAGATCAAGCACGGCTCTTGGCTTGAGGTGAGGGAAGGCATCATGGTGTGGGAGACGTGGTGGGACAAAGCAGTTCCTGTCATGGCAGCCAGGAGGAAGAGGCAGACAGGAAGGGTGCAAGGACAAGATGAGCCCTTCTAAGGCATGACCTCCTGACCCACTCTCTCTAATAAGACCCACCTTCCCCTTTCCCATAATGAGGAGGTTACGAGTCCATCAGTGGTTATCCCATTGATTAGACTTAATCACTTGTGAGCGAACCACCCTTCACTGGCTGGATCCAAGCCATCGTACAGGGCCTATTTCTGTCATTGAGGTCATCTGCCCTTCCGTTTGCATTTCACATCTCAAGACCTAAATCCGTCCTAGCAGTTGCCATTCTCTGACATCAGAGAGCCTTTGTGAGGTTGGCCAGTCAACAGCTCCACGGTTTCATGGCGCCCCCATCAGTAGACTGAAGACTTGGCTCTCCTCCGTGTCCGCACTGAGTCTTAGGAGAGACGTTATTCTTTAAGCTGGACGTTGAAATGGCTACAGAGATGGCTCAGGAGTGAAGAGTACACGCTGCTTCTCCAGAGGACCCAGGATTGGCTCTGACTACCCACACTGGGTAGCTCACAATGGCCTATGACTCTAGCTCCGGGAGACTCAGCACTCCTTTCTGGGCGTGCCACGAGCACAAGAATAAGCCTTTAGACGAAAGAGGATGGTAGAAGCCTTTCATTCACGTCCTGAGTTCAGATGAAGATCTTTAGTCTTAGTCCTCGTCTTCTGTATGTTCCAGGGTAGTCAGAAGCTGACAGGTTGGGACAAAAACTTCAACTCAGTCACTCAACAGTGGTATGGCTTCTATTTCATCTAAGCAGCTGTTGTAGGTTCCCTTGGATGTAGGAGTCTAACACCTGAGCTGGTAATATTCAGTTCATTTTTTCCCTTAATACTTAAGCCATGCTTATCCTGGAGATTCAGCAGAGCCCTGTGGTGGGTCATTTGGGGTCCATTTGTCTGGGCTGTGGCCTTCTTTTATTTAGGTTTTGATGTTGATGTGAAGGTATGGGGTTTAATCTCAGTTGTCAACTTGGTGAGAACTGGAATTACCTGGGAGACAGACCCCCAGGCATAGTTGGTTGGTTATTTTAAGTAGTTCAGTTAAAGTGGGAAGGTCTGTCCACTGTGGGTGGCACCATTCCCTAGAATGGGGTCCAAGACTGTGTAAAAACCTGCTTCTGGCTTTTGCAGCCACCTGAGCTCACATGCAGTTACAAGTACACACCTAATTTAAAATAAATCTTAAAAAATAAGGAGAAACAAGCTGAGCACAGGAATTCATTCTCTCTTCCTCCTGACCATGGACATCATGTATGCATCTGAGTAAAAATTTCTGTTGCTTTGACTTTCCCACCATGATGACACATTACAAAGGGAATGTCCCCATGTTGCCACTGTCAGGGTGTATTTTTTTTTTTTTTGGTTCTTTTTTTCGGAGCTGGGGACTGAACCCAGGGCCTTGTGCTTCCTAGGCAAGCGCTCTACCACTGAGCTAAATCCCCAACCCCTGTCAGGGTGTCTTATCACAGCGTCAGGAAAAGCAACTGAGACAGAAGGTTTTCTTAAAATGAACATTTAAAGCAGAAAAACGTTTAAGTAAAACAGTCGCCCTCTTCTGGCCTCCATGGGTACTGCATGCACACGGTGTACATACATGCAGATACATACATAAAATAAAAATATATACATCTTTGGTTTTTAAAGATGGTATGTGGGAAGTGCCCTCCAAGTGAATCTCTGGGTAGGGTGGTAAAAAGAGAGATTGTAGGATAAACCGAGGTTCTGGGTCCATCCTGTCCACACTGCCTCCCCCCCATACACCCTACCATTTCCTGTCTCCCCCTCCTCCATTTCTTTAGGAGACAAACCCAAAACACCCTTTATATCCTAAACCGAAGAGTCTAGGCTAACATATAAGAGGTGTTTCCTCTTCTACTGTTTCTCCCTTGTCCTAAGATGGTTTTTCTTAGCAAGGTCATTTGCAAGCTTTTGCTCTCTTGTCCAGTTCCCACTAGTCTGTAACTCATGGTCGCAGGCAAGATCACGGAGTGGGGAAGGGGGAGGGGAAGGAGTCTTTTCAAAGGTTCCTTTAAAATCTTGGCAGCAATAAAGTCTGTCAAGAAGCCTAGGAGCCCAGAAGGCTACAGTTGAGGGCCACGGCAGAAACTAGAAGAATCTAGTTCCAGGGGTTGGGGATTTAGCTCGGTGGTATAGCGCTTGCCTAGCAAGCACAAGGCCCTGGGTTCGGTCCCCAGCTTCGAAAAAAAGAACCAAAAAAAAAAAAGATGTATTAATTCTATGTGGATGCATGTTTTGCCTGTTCATTCATACACATACACACACACACACACACACACACACACACACACACACACACACATATATCTCATGTGCATGCAGTGCCTGAGGAGGCCAAAGAGGGCGCCAGATCCCCTGGACCTGGAGTCAGAGATGGTTGTGAGCCACCATGTGGGTGCTGGGAATTGAACCTGGGTCTTCTGCAAAAGCAAGATGTACTTTTAACTGCTGAGTTGTCTGTCCAACACTTGCCCTGGTGTTTTGTTTTGTTTTGTTTTGTTTTGTTTTGTTTTTTGAGACAAGGTCTGACTATGTAGCCTTGGCTTGAAAATTTTTAGGTCATTTGCTTCTAATTACTCTTGTTATGACAAAAAATATATCTTTTCCTTAAATTTATTTTATTGGCATTGGAGGTGGTGGTGTGTGTGCGCATGTGTGTGTGTGTGCACATGTGTGTGTGTGTGTGTGTGTGTGTGTGTGTACATATGTGTGTGCGCTGCATTGCTGTCTAGAGGCTAGAGGACAACGTTCAGGAGTCAGTTCTCTCCTTCCGAGGTAGGATCCGGGATTTGCACTCATGATCAGGCTCAGTCAAGAAGTGCTTTCTACCCACTGAGCTATCTTGAAGACCCAAATAACTATATTTGAAGGGATATAATGTTTCCAAAGTGCATTTACCTGCATCCTACAGAATTTGACATGTGACGTTTTTATTGTTCATAGTATCGGGTCTCCTGAAGACATTGTCACAGAGGTACTGTGCTGGGTAGTTCTGTGCCAACCCAACACAAGCTAACACCATCTGGAGAGGGTGACTTAAGAAATGTCTGTAGCGATTGATTTTCTTAGTAATTGATACAGGAGGACCAAGCCCACTGTGGGTGGTGCCATCCCTTGGGCTGGTGGACCTGGGTTCTATAAGAAAGCAGGCTGAGCAAGCTATGAGGACTGCAAGTCCCTCCATGGCGTCTGTATCAGCTCCTGCCTCCAGACTCAAGTCCTGACTTCCTTCTGTGGGAGTGTAAGCAGGACAAACCCTTTCCTCCTTAGATTTTCCCCTGATGTGAGTTCAGGGAATAGAACTTTGGTCATTACCCATTGAGTCATCCAACGGGCCATTTTATTTTCTTGCCAGTTCTGTTGTATATTTGTTTTAGCCGTTGGCTTTATTTTTTTTCTCACCCCATCCCCCCCATTGTCTCAGTTGTTTTTTTAAATAAAAACTATCTGCCTCTTGGAGACGTTTCAGTTTTGGAACGAATGATACCGTTGTTTGACCGAGAGAACGAAGCCTTCTAGTTTGAACATGCTTGCATTTGAGCTTGTTTCTGACTGTCTGTGTGGTTCAGGAGTCAAGGCTAACTGAGTTTGGAGAGTCCCCAAATGATCCCTTCTCAGTTCCTCTCCCCAGGGAGACCTCCCTCCTGGCTGCAGCTGAGTAGCTGTGCCCTGGGGCTGGTTTCAGGGAGGGCTGGGAGTTCTGACTCTCCTCACTGGCCACTTTCAGTTCTTGCTTTTCTGAGTCCTCTCTAGAGTTCTCAGTGGCCATCATACTCCAGAGACGGTGTGGGGGACTTTTAAACTATCATTTACATAAAAAAAAAAAATTGAGCAGCAGAGTTAGAAGCAGCTCAGGGTGTTGTGAGTTTAGATAACCCACCACGTGCCGCCGTGCACTCTGTCTCAAAGGAGCGGGACCACTTGGAGCACATTGAATCTGTGTGCTCTGATTCTTTTTTTTTTAATATTTATTTATTTTATGTATATGAATACACTGTAGCTGTCTTCAGACACACCAGAAGAGGGCATCAGATCCCATTACAGATGGTTGTGAGCCACCATGTGGTTGCTGGGATTTGAACTCAGGACCTCTGGAAGAGCAGTCGGGGCTCTTAACTGCTGAGCCATCTCTCCAGCCCGTGTGCTCCGATTCTTACTCGAGATTCCGTGGAATGGTCCCTGCCCAAGGACATGAAATCATGGGAACTGGGAGCTCTTTAACATGGCTCCGTGAGCACCTGTGAGCTGCTCCTCAGGGGACAATGATTTTGTACCCTCATCTGTGAACCCCAGAGTGAAACCATATCCCCCCCCTTTTTTTTTCAGCTTTACCTTTGAGCTGTGTTCAGCAGCCCTGTGACCAATTTTAATGGTTTACATTACTTTAAAACGTGGTTTATCTTGTGTGGCTTGTGGAGGCCGGAGGTCATTAGCAGGTGACTTACTCAGTCTCTCTCTGCCCTACATTCTGGCACAGGGTCTCTAACTGAACCTGGGGTTCCTTGATGTTGTCGGCCATCATGTTCCACAAGTCTGGGTTTCTGCCTCCCCAGTACTGAGGTTCCGGGCAGGTGTCACTGTGCCTGGTTTCTGAGTGAGTGCTGGGAATCTGGTCCCAAGCTTTTTGTGCACAACCGGCCCTTACTGACTGAGCCATCTCCTGAGCACCGGACATACAGTATTACAAAACCATCCAGGGGCAGGAGAGATGGCTCAGTGGTTAAGCACCTGGCTGTTCTTGCAGAGGGCCCTGGTTCAATTCTGCCACATGGCAGCCTGGCAAGCAGACCCCAGTTCCAGTTTCCAGTGTCCTTCTTCTGGCCTCTACAGGGACCTGCACACATCCATGCAGGAAGAAGAAAAATAACACATGCAGTAAAACTAAACAACTCTATAAAGTTAAAAGGATTCAGTCCATAGTGACCTCTCATATATGAAGATTTCTCTCCTAGGGGGCTCTGTTCCCTTCTCTGGAGGTGTTGGCTTGAGGGTAAAGAACAATAGGGTATGCGGTTTAATGTCAAGCCTCACGGCTTCCATTTTAAATCCCAATTCTTACCGTACAGACATTCATTGAGTCGTGCTGACTCTGAATGTGGTGAGTTTTGGTGTGGCTGCTTTTGTTTATTTGCGACTTGTGTTTTACTTATTTTTTTATTTATAAGAGTTTTTTATTTTAATAATAAAGTTTATTTTTTAAAAAAGAATGGGAGGTGCTTGTTGACCTCTGGGCCGGGAGGAAGCTTCCCTCCACGCACTGCGTTTCTCTGATACCCATTGCACCTCTGCCCATTACACCAACCTCTGGCTCCATAAAGTTTATTGCAAACAAAGAAGGGACTTCACTCATCGTAGAATTTTGGCAGCTCGTCTCCCAGGATGACGCGATGGTCCACACCATCAGCTGTAATGGTGACCAGGTAGATGACACCCCCACTGGAACCATCTCGGTTCATGGCCAGAGTGATGGCTGCAGAGGAGAGAGGAGTAGAACATGGCTTACTCCTTTCTTTCCCTTTCCAACGCCATGCTACGTCCCCTCAGAACGCATCGTAATGTCCAGCAAACCAGCATCTGCCCACGCCCCTGCTGTAAACGTTCCCACCACTATCTACTTCAAGTTACCTACAGGTTAGCAAAAATTGTCCAAGTCCTTGAACACTGAGCAATCAAGTTCCCAAGAGCTAGCTGCGGGCAGGGGCGGGGGCGGGGGCGGGGGCGGGGGCGGGGGCGGGGCGTGGACGGGGGCGGGGCGTGGACGGGGGCGGGGCGTGGAGGGGATAGCTCAATTGGCTGCTGGTTCTCATAATGACCTCATGCCCTTATGCGATTTGCTTAAGACTGTCTGGAGCTCCATCTCTTCTACCATGTCTTGTCTGCCTCCTCTCCACTTTCAAATGTCTCCCAGTTTCCAAAGATGGAGACGGAGAGACGGCTCAGTGGTTAAGAGCACCTATTATTCTTATAGAGTTTGGTTCCCAGCATCCACATCGGGTGCCTTACCACCTCCTGTAACATCAGCTCCAGAGGACCCAGCATCCTCTTCTGCCTCTTCTGGCTTCCACAGACACACGCACAAACTCACACACAGACACACCCATGTGCACATGCATGATTAAAAGTAAATATTCTTTTAAAAGCGTGGACATGGAATGGCCACCCTTGTGTTCTTTTTCTTATTCTTCACGATCTACTCCCCCCCCATCCCCCACGTCCATAAACCCTCCCCAGGTCACCTCTCATTGGCTAGTTACCGTCTGTGGTGAAACGCCGGCACTCCTCGGGGGTCATGCCTGGTTTATAAGCTGCGTCCACATAACCGTAAATATAGGTGCTTCCGGAACCACCGATCGCAAAGGGCTGTCGAATTAGCATCCCTCCCATGGTTCCATACACCTAGAGAGAGGGTCCCTCAGGTCAGGTCACGGTC
>NC_046171.1:8091438-8138938 GCF_011064425.1 Rattus rattus | reverse complement strand
GGTCACCGCGGGAGCCCGTGGCTGGCTGGCTGCTTTGCAGCCACTGGTGGCGGCGCTGGGTTTGGCCCTGCCTGGACTTGCCTCGTTCCGAAAGCTGGCCGCCTGGGGAGCACTCCGGGAGGGTGACAACGCTGGACTGCTCCACTGGAACAGTCGCTTAGATGCCTTCGTTCTCAGTTATGTGGCCGCATTGCCCGCAGCTGCCCTGTGGCACAAGTTGGGGAGCCTCTGGGCGCCCAGCGGCCACAAGGGCGCTGGAGACATGCTGTGTCGGATGCTAGGCTTCCTGGACTCCAAGAAGGGGCGTCTCCACCTGGTTCTGGTTCTCTTGATCCTCTCCTGCCTTGGTAAGGGAGACTGGGGGCGAAAGAGCAGACCATAGGGGACAGGGCAGGAATCCAGGGTAATGGGCAGAAAGGAAGAGTAAAGTCTCCGGAAGAGTCAGAGCCTAAGGAGGCAGCTTAGACGGAAAGAGAAGGACCCAGGCCTGAGAAGGGGTCCTGACAAGGGCGTTGGGGGCAGGGTCTTCCGTGAGCAGAACTTCACACCTTAGCCCTAGTGTGAGGGTTTCTTTCCACACCGCCATTTCTTTTCTTTTCTTTTCTTTTCTTTTCTTTTCTTTTCTTTTCTTTTCTTTTCTTTTCTTTTCTTTTCTTTTCTTCTCTTTCCTTTATGAGACAGGATCTTTCTATGTAGCCCAGGCTGGCCTCAAACCCAGAGAGGTCTACTTGCCTCTACCCTGAGATTATCAGCCTGCGCCCCAAGCCCTGCTAACCGCTATCTTTCTTAAGCAGCCCTTGAAAAGTTTGATGTAGGGGTTGGGGATTTAGCTCAGTGGTAGAGCGCTTGCCTAGCAAGCGCAAGGCCCCGGGTTCGGTCCTCAGCTCCGAAAAAAAGAAAAAAAAAAAAGAAAAAAAAGAAAAGTTTGATGTAGCTGAACAGGCTTGGGTCGGCAGGCAAGCGGGCGGAAGTCGTGGGTGGTCCGCTGCTAACATTTGTGTCTCCCCTCTCTCCCCAGGGGAAATGGCCATTCCCTTCTTCACAGGCCGCATCACTGACTGGATCCTTCAGGATAAGACAGCCCCCAGCTTCGCCCGCAACATGTGGCTCATGTGTATTCTTACCATAGCCAGGTGTGGAGGGTGGGAATGGGGGTCCCGGAGCAGAGGGGACTGAATGTTGGGACTGTTTTTTAAGTGACACTTCTGCGGGGATCTGGGGCTCAGGAAGGGACACAGCTGACCCCCCCCCCCCGCCCTGTCTCTGACTCCCTAGTACAGCGCTGGAGTTTGCAGGAGATGGAATCTACAACATCACCATGGGCCACATGCACAGCCGCGTGCATGGAGAGGTGTTTCGGGCCGTCCTTCACCAGGAGACAGGATTTTTCCTGAAGAACCCAACAGGTCTCTCATGAAAGCTTTTACTTGTATAATAATGTATATATCACCCCACACGCGCTTGTCTGCCCCTCCCCCCACAAACGTGTACACACACACACATGCCCAGATTGGATCCATAGCACCATAGGAGTGGGGTGTGGTAATTCCAACACTTGGGAGCATGGAGGCAGGAGCTAGAGGTTGAAGTTCAAAGTCTTTCAGTTACATAGCCAATCTGAGGCCAGCCTACAGACCTCTAAATCCAAGGCTTCCTGTAGGTTAGGCAAAAACCCTACCAACTGAGTGACCCCCTTCCCAAGCCTTCTTATGAGTGGTATATCTCAAATGTAGCAAAACATTGTCCTTTTTAACTCTAAGAAAAACAGTATCTGCCTTCGAAATTCCCCATAGATAGAAACAGCAGACTTACAGCTCTGGAAAGCCAGAGACCCCCAACTCCAACTGCCTCATTGAAAATGGAGGAAACGGAGTTCTAGACAGCAGACACAGAAACCTACCTAGACAGACACACCGGGGTCCTAAAGGACGCTGGGCCTGCCTCTCCCTCTCTGCTGCCTCCCTTCTCTCCACGGCTACTGGAGGGCCAGTGGCAGGGCACAGACAGGATTTACAATATCCAGGGAGCTGAGGGCTTTCAGGGAACTGGAAGTTTAGTGTTTCGTTTTTTGTTTGTTTGTTTTTGGTTATTGTTGTTGTTTTTAAAGACAGGGTCCCACTGTATAGCCTTGGCTGGCCTAGAATTCACTAGGTAAACCAGACTGGCCCCCTGCTGCCCCTCCCCCAGACTGTTGGGACTACAGGTGCCTGCCACCACACCCAGCTACAACTTCTTTACAGGCAGGAGCAGGCCTACCAGATCTTTCCTTTCTCTTCCTCTGCATCGAAGCTCCTGCACCTCCCCAACCCCCCACTCCTGTGAGCCCCCTCAGGATGTTGTGCTGACACGGCCACCCTGGCCCCAACTGTTTGTCATCTCCTCCTGTCTCTGTGAACCACGTGCTCATGGTCTCCTCAATCTGGGCAGGTTCCATCACATCTCGGGTGACTGAGGACACCTCCAGCGTGTGCGAGTCCATTAGTGACAAGCTAAACCTGTTCCTGTGGTACCTGGGGCGAGGCCTGTGTCTCCTGGCGTTCATGATTTGGGGGTCATTCTACCTCACTGTGGTCACCCTGCTCAGCCTGCCTCTGCTTTTCCTTCTGCCCAGGAGGCTGGGGAAAGTGTACCAGGTATGTTCCCTGGCTCCTCAGCTCCCAGACTACTTTCCGTGTCGCTATCCACTCCTCCAATCATCCTGAGCCTCTGTCCCGTTACCTCTGTCCCCACACTGCCCTGCACCCACATCCATGTACTTTGCCTTCTTGTCTGACTTCCAGCCACAATCTGTCCTTACAAATAGGTTCCAGGCTGGAGACACAGCTCAGGGTGAAGAGTGCTGGCTGTTCATCCAGGGCACCTGAGCTTGGTTCCCAGCACCCACGCCAGTGGTCTGTAGTTCCAGCTTCAGGGGATCCGACTCTCTCACATGACACACACACACACACACACACACACACACACGCACACACACACACACACACACACACACTAAAATAAATCTTTAAAAATTGGGCTTGAGCGGTTGGGGATTTAGCTCAGCGATAGAGCGCTTGCCTAGGAAGTGCAAGGCCCTGGGTTCAGTCCCCAGCTCCGAAAAAAAAAAATTGGACTTGTTTCTACCATGCCTCTTCTACCTAGAAGGATGGATGTAGACCTTTCTTCTCTTTCTTGACTTTAATCTCCTCTTAGGTAACCTAGGTGTCCGAGTTCTTTCTCATTTGCACACCCTGTGTGATGTCTCTGGTCCTTGTCCCCCACAGTCACTGGCAGTGAAGGTGCAGGAGTCTCTAGCAAAGTCCACGCAGGTGGCCCTCGAGGCCCTGTCGGCGATGCCTACCGTACGGAGCTTTGCCAACGAGGAGGGAGAGGCCCAGAAGTTTAGGCAGAAGTTGGAAGAAATGAAGCCGCTAAACAAGAAAGAGGCCTTGGCTTACGTCACCGAAGTCTGGACCATGAGTGTGAGTACCAGGACGGGAACGTCCACTCCTTGGTGTGAACGTGTCTTGATTTTGCTGTTTCCCAACCCTCCTTCTGCTCCTCCTCCAGTGGGGGGTGATCAGCTCAGGGCTCTCCACCACTCCACTCCCTGTCCTTAATTCTCTCAGGGTTTTGTGGTGCTAAGAAGCGTCCTTCCCCATTGGCACGCAAAGCCCACTTGACCTGCGTGTTAGAGAGACACCAGTCTCCCAGCTTGGGCCCTTCCTTGGCCTCTCCGAAAGCCACCCATGCCTGCATGGTATGTGCTTCACGCTGGCACTGTGTAGGTGAGCAAGTGGGACCATGAGAAGTGCCAGAGGCCAGCAGCCAAGGGCAGCTATAATAAAGACGTGCAGAGAATTAAAGTGGCAACTAGAGGCTCCGGGCTCCATTCTGCCACCCACCAATTCTGTATCCAACACGCTACCTTTTTCTGAGGCCGTTGCCCTGTTTTGAAAAAGGGGAATAAACACCGAAGTGATGGTTCACGTCGGTAATCCCAGGACGCACGCCGAGGCAGGAGGGTTGCTGTGAGTTTCCAGCCATCATGATGTGAGACTTGTCTCAGTAAAAGGTGTGGGGGAGTGAGATGGCTCAGGAGGTAAGGGTGCCTGCTGCCGTGCTGGCTGCCGTGCTGCCGAGCCGGGTGACCCGAGATCCATCTCTGGAACCCACAGGATGGGAGGACAGGGAAGGAGAGAACGGACTCCTGAGAAAGTTGTCCCCTGACTTCCACAAGGCGCGCCACAGTGCCTACTCACATACGAAATAAATAAGTAAAGGAATGTAGGGAGAAAGTAATAATACTGATAAGCAGCAACAAGGAAGGTATAATACCACCTCCTTTACAGAGGCTCTTGACGTGAGCTGCGGCGTTTACCTTTGTAACACTTCCAGGGCGGAAGATGTTTCAGCCCGTAAGCACGCACGCACGATACTCTTCCAGGTGACCAGCACTTAAGTAGGGCAGCTCGCAACGAACTGCCTGCAGCTCCAGGGGTTCTGACGCCCTCTTCTGGCCTCTCTGGGTACCTACACTCCTGTGCATGGACGCGCGCACAGACATATAACAGAATTATAACAATAAGTCTTTTTTAAAAAAAAGAGTCAAACGTCCCCCAAACAAGGAGACCGTGGCGATTGGTGAGGAGGACAAGGAGGACATGAGCTGTGTTTGAGTCTGACCCTTGACCCCGCCTTCCCCCTTATCCCACGTGTCCGGGAGAAGGGACCTCACATCTGACCCTTGCAGTCTGTTTTATCCCATGGTTTCCTTGTAGGTCTCGGGAATGCTGCTGAAGGTGGGAATTCTGTACCTCGGTGGGCAGCTGGTGGTCAGAGGGGCTGTCAGCAGCGGCAACCTCGTCTCCTTTGTTCTCTACCAGCTTCAGTTCACCAGGGCCGTGGAGGTGAGCCCCGCCCCCAAAATGCCTGGGCGGTCCCTGCCTGCCCTTGTGTTGCAGCTTCTTGGGCTTTGCTCACCCCCTGCCTGTTCACTGAATGCTGCCGAGCTGGTTAGACGGCACACCTGCTTTCATGGTCCATGCCAGACTCACCCACACTCCACTCTGCGATGCAGGTCCTGCTCTCCATCTATCCCTCCATGCAGAAGTCCGTGGGCGCCTCGGAGAAAATATTCGAATACCTGGACCGGACTCCCTGCTCTCCGCTCAGTGGCTCACTGGCACCTTTAAACATGAAAGGCCTCGTCAAGTTCCAAGATGTCTCCTTTGCCTACCCAAACCATCCCAACGTCCAGGTGCTTCAGGTACTGTCCACCCATCCTTCACCTCTTCCGGCTTCTTACCAGTGACCCAGGCCCTCCCTAACCTCAAAGGTGACAATGAGAACCATGTGTCTATAAATCACCCCACCCAAAGAACCAGTTTGGTCTTCTAATAACACTATGGGGCGAGGGGGGGGGGAAGAGGCCTCGAGAAGGCTTCTGGGGCTCGGGATGGCTCAGTAGCCAAGAGCATGCAGTGCTTTTGCAGAGGACCCTGGTTCCCAGGCACTCACAACCACCTGCTCCTGTTCCAGGGGATCCTACGCCCTCTTTTGACTTCTAGGGGTACAAGGCATGAACATGGCATGCGTGTCTACATGCTGGCCAAACACTCGTACACGTAAAAATGAATAAATCTAATTTTTTTAAAAAAATAAAGCTCTTTTAACGAAGGAGTTAGCAACACGTGTTCCACCTGCCAGTTGTGCAGGAGACTAGATTTGCGCTTCTGGGAGGGAATACTCACCCTCCATCCTCCGCTGCTACTCCCACGGATGCTTCTTGCCCATTCCTATGCCCCGGCCCCTCTCTCTTCTCCCTCCCCGATGTCGTTTCAGAAGTCCGTGCATAGAGGGGTAGGGATTGCTGTGCGTTCTTTGGTCCTCGTGGGTAAGATGCTGTGTTACACACTGAGTGACAAAGGCCTCCAAATGTTTCTACCGTGTGCTTCTCTGGCCTCCAGGGGCTGACTTTTACGCTGTATCCCGGGAAGGTGACCGCCTTGGTAGGACCCAATGGGTCCGGGAAGAGCACCGTGGCCGCCCTGCTGCAGAACCTGTACCAGCCCACCGGGGGCAAGGTGCTCCTGGATGGCGAGCCCCTGGTCCAGTACGATCACCACTACCTGCACACTCAGGTGAGCAAGAAGGAGGTGTGGGGGAGGGGAGGAGAGCAAGCCAAGAGAAAATTGTCTGAGAAAACCCTTTCAGAGAGTCAGGGTCAGCGAGTCAGGGCCAGCAGAGTCAGGGCCAGCAGAGTCGGGGCCAGCAGAGTCAGGGCCAGCAGAGTCGGGGCCAGCAGAGTCGGGGCTGTGTATAGAAGGGCACGTGACCGTATGGTGTGCACCCGGTTGTGACTCTTCAGTTCCCAGCCAATGACATTTCCTCTTCACATTTCACCTCAGGTGGCCGCAGTGGGACAAGAGCCGCTGCTATTTGGAAGAAGTTTTCGGGAAAATATTGCCTATGGCCTGACACGGACTCCAACCATGGAGGAAATCACAGCTGTGGCCATGGAGTCCGGAGCGCACGATTTCATCTCTGGATTCCCTCAGGGCTATGACACAGGTATCTGCCTTCTCACATCCGGACTGCAACCACCCCTGCCTTTATTATTCAATCCCTCCTGACCCTTGGATACCGATTTGTAGTTGAAACTCTTGTTTCTAAGATTCACAGGACTCCATCCCCCTGCAGAGGGCCTCCCTTTCCAGCTGCCCGTCAAGCCGTGTGCGTGTGTGTGTGTGTGTGTGTGTGTGTGTGTGTATGTGTCTGTGTTTGTGTGTATGTGTGTGTGTATGTGTGTGTGTGTATGTGTGACTGTGTGTGTATGTCTCTGTGTGTGTATATGTGTGTGTGTATGTCTGTGTGTGTCAGTGTGTATATGTGTGTGTATGTCTGTGTGTGAGTGAGTGTGTATGTGTGTCTGTGTACATGAGTGTATATCATACCCTGAGGGAATGTATGTGATGTATGTGTGTATATGAGTGTGTATGTGTGTGTATATGAGTGTGTATATGTGTCTGTGTATATATATGGATATGTGTGTGTGAATGTGTATGTGTGTGTTTATGTCTGTGTATCTGTGTATGTGAGTGTGTCTCATACCCTTAGGGAATTTATGTGTGTGTATGTGTGTATATATATGTGTGTGTATGTGAGTGTATATGTGTGTATGTATGTGAGTGTGTCTGTGTGTTTATGTATGTATGTATGTGTGTGCATGTGAGTGTGTATGTATGTATATGTATGTATGTGTGAATGTGTGTATGTATGTGAGTGTGTCTGTGTATGTGTGTGTGTCTGTGTGTGTGTGTGTGTATGTGTGTGTGTCTGTGTGTGTGTGAGTGTGTCTGTGTGTGTGTGTGTGTGTGTGTGTGTGAGTGTGTGTGTATGTGTGTGTGTCTGTGTATGTGTGTGTGTCTGTGTATGTGTGTGTCTGTGTATGTGTGTGTATGTGTGTGTATGTGAGTGTCTGTGTATATGAGTGTGTCTGTGTATCTGTGTACAGAAGTGTGTCTGTGCGTGTGTACACACCTATCGACTTCTCAGCTGGACTCTTGTCTCTGCAGAGGTAGGTGAGACTGGGAACCAGCTGTCAGGAGGTCAGCGACAGGCGGTGGCCTTGGCCCGAGCCTTGATCCGGAAGCCACGCCTGCTTATCTTGGACGATGCCACCAGTGCCCTGGATGCTGGCAACCAGCTACGGGTGAGGCCCTGGTTCTTATCTTCTGTCTTTTTGAGCCATCTTGCTGTGTGGTCTCGGCTGGCCTGGACCTCACTTTGGAGACCATGCTGTCCTCAGATTCTTGGTAATCTTTCCCCTGCTGCCTCTGGAGGGTGTGGTCACCCTGCTGTGTCATCTTCCTGAAGTCTCATTCCCATGGGAGCTTTGCTTCTGTTATTCATCCTGTGTTAGTTACACCAACAACATAACTATTCAAACCTGTCCTGGGAATTCTCAGTTCCCATTGGCTTTTCCCCAGGACACCAGGAACCAGTGAATGGAGCTCCTGACCTAAGAGTCTGTGTGGGCTTAGCCTGCTTTGTGTTTCAGACGTTCTATCCCACCCTGCACTACTTTGCCTATCAGAATCCTTTGCTGCGCTTGTTCTGTAGATGATAAGAGAGGTTGATTAACCTTCCAAAAGTCACACAGCAATCGAGCAATGGAGCCTGGGTCCAGATACGAGTCATCCAAATTCTCGTGTTCTTTGTTACTGTTACATTTTTTTAAAAAATAAGATTTATTTTATGTGTATGAGTGTCTTGCCTGTATGTATGTATGTATGTATGTATGTATGTATGTATGTATGTACCTAGTGTCTTTGAAAGTCAGAAGAAGGTATGGATCCCTGAACTAGACTTATGGATGGTTGTGAACCACCATGTGGATGTTGAAACTCAAACCCTGGACCTCTGGAAGAGCAGCCAGTGCTCTTAACTGCTGAGCCCCTGCCCCTGCATTACATTTCTCTAAATTGGATATAAAATTTCCCAGCTTAGAGGCTGGAGAGATGGCTCAGCAGTTAAGAGCACTGGCTGTTCTTCCACAGGACCTGGGTTCAATTCCCAGCAACCACATGGCAGCTCACAACCGTCTGCAGCTCCAGTTCCAGGGTTTCTGACACCCTCACACAGGCAAAATGCCAATGAACCTAAAACAAAAATAAATTATAAACAATCTTCTCAGTTAATAAACTGGGTTTATTAACTCAGTTAATAAAGTGGGTTATTAGAAATGTGTATGACATAGGAAAGGTGATGTATGGGGTGAGCAATGGGAGGTGAAGAGGAGGAGGTGAGATTATATTTCATTATATTCATGCGTGACATTCTCAAAGCATAAATTAATATGTATTCTTGAATGCAAAAAAAATATCCCCACATCTTAAGGCTGGACGAGGCAACCCTAGTCTTACTGCAACTTAGTATGTGGTGTTTGGTTGATGTCCTTGGGAGGCTTGCTCCCCACCACCCCAAGGAAAATGGAGGCGTGGTGGTGGGGTGAGGAGGAGGGACTGGGAGGGAGGAGGAGGAAGAGCAGTGAATATAATATATGGGAGAAGAATAATTTTTTTAAGAATTTCCCGGCTTAGGGGTTGGAGATTTAGCTCGGTGGTAGAGCGCTTGGTAGCAAGCGCCAGGCCCTGGGTTCGGGGTCCCCAGCTCGAAAAAAAAAAAATCCCGGTTCTGGATAGAGATGAGAGACTATGCAGTCCCTCCCCTCGTGCTCCCGCTCTTCATCTATCTGTACCACCTCTTGAGAAGACGCCTTAAAAATAATCAAAGGTTTGGAGAGGCGCCCAGACCCGGGATATCGGCATCCTTGGGAAGTGACAATGTGTCCCAGCCTTGGAAGCACAGGGGCCTCCTGGACCGAGAGGCCCGGACTGTAAGGTCTGTGTGTTTCTGCAGGTCCAGCGGCTCCTGTATGAGAGAGCCCAGTGGGCCTCTCGGTGTTCTTCTGATCACCCAGCAGCCTGGCAGAGCGGGCCCACCACATCCTCTTCCTCAAAGAAGGCTCTGTCTGCACAGCAGGGCACCCACCTGCAGCTCATGGAGAGGAGGTGTTACCGGTCCATGGTGGAGGCTCTTGGTGCTCCTTCAGACTGACCGGCTTCTGGACTGCACGCTGCGCGGAAGTCCCTCCCCTGCTGTCCTCTGCTCTGTGTGGCGGAGAACCTGGGAGCAAAGATTTTACCACATCCACGGAGATAGCTGAGGAGCGATGGTGTTTGTTACATGAGAAAAATATAACCTCTAGGAGATGCCCGGAATTTACCACCAATGTTTTTCGGCCCCGCCCTGTTAGACAGGGGATGGGGGGTAGGTACCCCAGGCTAACACTGAGCTGCTGAGTCTCCTGTCTCAGTGGAGTTTGCATCACGGCATGCGCCACAAACCTGGCTTATGTGGCGTTGGGACAGAATGAGAAGAAACGCTCAAAATGTACAGAGAAGGGCAAATAGCACAATTAACCAAAGGCATAGGCTGGCCTATGGGTATTCTGGGTTCTCGATATTTTATAATAAAACTGGTGTTTTGTACCGTGGCTTCTCCTGTTTTCTTAGCTCCCACAAACTGCTCGATGAGTTAGCCAGCACCCTTCCCCACACACAGCCCAGTGTCCCGTTCTTCTTCAGAATTCTGTTTTACTGCCGGGTCCATCATCTTCCTGGCGCTCTCATTTCTCTTCCCTACCCACCCACCGACTCCTAGTGCTGAGCAGGGCCAGGCGGCCGCCCCTCTGTCCCCACACTCCAAGGCATCAGCAGCTGCATCTAGGAGCCCCTCTCTTCCCCGCTGAGGCTGGAGGAAGCGCGGCAGCGCAGGTGGGTGGGGGTGGGGGACTCCAGAACTCCAGACTGGATTACCTCGCCGGCTCTGATTTTTCTGAACCTCTCACCTCCTCAGCCGCACACGCCGGAGTAATCTTAATGAAACGGAAAGGATTAGCCAGTAAATCTCTTCCACTCAGGGAGGGCCCGGTGGTGTGACGTCAGCAGTTGCTGGGCAGATAAGGTCCGCAAAGGTTGGAAAGAGAGGTGGGGTTTAGGATTCACGGAAGGAGCGGTCAGCTCTGACTTGCGCGACGTGAACAGCCCAGGGCAGAAGGGAGCGTCCACGTGGGTTGCCTCAGGGTAGTGAGACTGTTGAACCGAGAGGGGCCCTAGAAAGGACACATAGAAAGACCCGAACTGTGCCCTCTCCTTGGTTCGTCCTTCCCCATCTTTTTTCCCCTGGTCGTCTCAGGACTTAAAGGCCCCGTGCAACTATTTATAGCATTTTCCAGTTTCAATAAAACGATGCTCATTTAAGTGCTGCCCCCATCCCCAGGACGCACGCCTAGGTGAATCTGCTCAGTGCTTCTCTTGGGTTCCAACTTTCTAGAGAACCTCTTTAATGTGACAGGACCCTATCCAGTCCTCAGCTGTTCCCAGAAGATGCCCCTCGCCCCGACTGTGAGTCCTCAGGTACCCCACTGCTAGGCGGCCTCCGAAGGCGCACCTCTTCTTTTATCCCACAGCCCACTCTCTAGCTGGTTTTCACCGACGTGGCGTCAGGAAAACTTGTCCCCAACATATTTTTAGTTCAGACACCCGCTAATTGGGCTCTACTCGGAAAGGGCAGGGGTTGGGGGTGGGGGACTGGTTCCCTCCTCTTGGTGCTGTGGCTTTCGCTTTCACTTCCTTGTCGGAGAGTCGACGGATCTCCGGGGCTAAGTAGTCATGGCGTTACTGGATCTGTGCGGCGCTCCTCGGGGACAGCGGCCCGAGTGGGCTGCCGTGGATGCAGGAAGCAGGCTTCGCTCGGACCCAGGACACACAGTTTCTCCGTGCAAGCTCCGGAGCTGCGCTTCCCAGGGAATGCAGGTGGGACTGTAGGGTTCTTGAGAGATGCAGGGGTGGGTGGTGGTGGCGGCACGGAGGAAGGACTGTCTGCCTGGGTCTGAGGGAGGTGAGGAAGCATGGAGGGGGCTGTTCAGGAGAGCAGCATCCAGGCCAGCCCTGAAGTTAGTTAACATGGGAAGGCTGGAAGGAGGATGAGAAAGGGGTGGGGGAGGAGAGAGGGAGAGACACACACACATGGAGGGGGCCACAGAGAGACTGAGAAGATGGTTGGTGCCCCCCCAAGATACCATGCACAACTCGCCATGCCTTCACAGACCCACGACTAACGACTACAGGGACTGCACAGTTGTCTTGGGAGACCAATGAACTTGAGAGGCTAACCTGGCCTCAGCAGCCCTCCCTATGTATCCTAGGACACGTTAGGTGGCCTGGGTCTCAACCCTCTACCTTAAAAAGGAGAATCGTTATTAAAATGTGCTTTTCGAGAACCGAAGAGCCACGGATCAGGAAACACCTTGAAGTCGGCTACTATGGCCTTTGCTCCCGTGTTCCCGAAGGCAGAAAGCTGGCTTAGATCCTGCTTTCTGAGACATTGCCCTCTAGGGTCTGCAGACCCCTCCTCACCCCGAAACCCTGCCGGGAGCCTTCTAGAACTGAGGCCCTTTCCCTCTCTCAGCCCACTGAATTCCTGAGGTCCTTTGGTGATGACCAGGAAAGGAAGGTTCAGATTGAAATGGCGCACGGCACAACCACCCTGGCCTTCAAGTTCCAGCATGGAGTCATCGTGGCGGTGGACTCCAGGGCCTCCGCAGGAAGTTACATTGGTGAGTCCCGGTGCTCCAGCGGCCAGGCCCTCTCAGCAGAGCTTAAGGCCTGCACCTAAGCGGGCATTGAGTTAGAGTGCATCAGGGAGAGCCGGGGGCTCATTACTTGGATCTCAAAACTCTTTCAGCTACCATAAGGGTGAACAAGGTGATCGAGATTAACCCTTACCTGCTTGGAACCATGTCTGGTTGTGCAGCCGACTGTCAGTACTGGAGAGGCTGTTGGCCCAGGAATGCAGGTGGGCAGGTTTTAATCTTTTGTTGGGCACCCCCATGTCTCCTACACCACTCAGTGGTCTGCTGTGGTGATCATAAGGTTTTTTTTTTTTTTTTTTTTTGGTTCTTTTTTTGAACTGGGGACCAACCCAGGGCCCGCTTCCTAGGCGGCTCTACGCTGAGCTAAATCCCCAGCCCGATCATAAGGTTTTTAAAGCCTTTGTGTGATTAAAAATTCTCCCAAACCCTAGCCTGTGTCCCTGTGTATAAACCAGATAATCTGGCAATTATTTAACCGAAAGGATGGCGCCATTCACTAGGCTTTTTAAAAATGTGGTTCAGAGATTTTTAGATCCTAAATCTCTCTTTATCCTTACGTCACACGGGTTCACACCTTCCAAAAACACACCTCTACAATCCCTTCTCCCTCATTCTATGGGAAGGAATGCTCCTGCTACCCCTGAGGCCTCCTTCCTCCCCCCACAGGCTATACTATCTGCGGAATGGGGAACGCATCTCCGTGTCTGCAGCCTCCAAGCTACTTTCCAACATGATGCTCCAGTACCGGGGTATGGGCCTCTCCATGGGCAGCATGATCTGCGGCTGGGACAAGAAGGTGGGTGGCCTGCCCCTATGCCCGCCTGGGTGAGAGGTCTCTTACCCATTGAGCTCTCCCCTCCCCTGTGCTTGGTCCAGGTTTTGATGTTTACCGAAGTGTGGCCTGTCTTTTGTTTTGTTTCTAATAAATACATTGTTACAGGTTTTTATTTAAAAACATTTATTTATTTATTTAATGTATGTAGTTGTCTCCAGACACACCAGAAGAGGGCATCAGATCCCATTACAGATGGTTGCGAGCCTCCAGAACTCTGGAAGAGCAGTCAGTGCTCTTAACCGCTGAGCCATCCTCTCTAGCCCCCTTAAAGTGCGCCGTCTTAAAGCAAATGTTTCTGTGGTGGTGACACTAGGTTGCCCGCTCTCCGCAAGTCACACTTGATCAATAAACCATTTCCAAGGTCAGCTCGGGATGTTTTCTCATCTTCTAGGGACCGGGACTTTATTACGTAGATGACAATGGGACTCGGCTCTCGGGACAGATGTTCTCCACAGGCAGCGGGAACACCTATGCCTCTGGGGTGATGGACAGTGGTACTGGCAGGATCTCAGTCCTGAGGAGGCCTACGACCTTGCCCGAAGAGCTATTGTTTATGCTACCCACAGAGACAGCTATTCTGGAGGAGTTGTCAACAGTAAGAGCTGGGTGCTCCCCACAGCACCTGGGGAAGCCACGGCTCCCCCAGCCCCTGGGAGAAGGGGGTGAGCTCAGATTGGGAGACTCGGGGGAGACGAGTAGAGATTGTCAGATGTGAGAACACTGAAGTCCCAGACAGAGGTTTGCAGCCTGTGTGTGGGGGCGCGGGGTGTGGGTGCTTAATGCTCATGTCAGGGACTGCTGCTTACACCACATCATCCTGACAGAGACTCACTGCTTGCTGAAGAAAGGCCTGACGCCATGTTCTTTTCTCAATTACTCACAGTGTACCACATGAAGAAAGACGGTTGGGTGAAAGTGGAGAGCACTGACGTCAGTGACCTGCTGCACAAGTACCGAGAGGCCACTCCATGATCACTGCTGGGCAGACCTCCTCCCGGCCCTGAGGAGCTGGCAGACTCAGGGACCTGGGACTACTTCAGTCTTAGGAGAAAGACGGGCCCAACCTGGGCTGGAGACAAAGCTCTGAGGCTATGGAGACATCTTTGTTTACCCTCTCACTCAGCCAGCCCTCATGGATACTTTCTAAGTACAATAAAAGAAAAACAGTTCTACATGTCTCTGTGTTGTGGCTGAATGGGGTCAGGCCGTGGGGTCCTTTGGAGGGAGGGCTAGGGAGCAAACAGGAAGTCAGACGACACTTCCATTGAGAAGGGGTTCACCAGGTTCTTCCTTCGGGCCCCATCTCTCAGGAGGACCTGTCACCCATCCACAACCCTTCCAGGAGGCGTCTTGGTCTCGGGACTCCGTGTGGCCCCTAGAGTGTATGTTTGGGATGACTGGGAGGGACTTTTATGACAATAAGCGGAAAGGCTCAAGTAGCCTTCCGTGACATTAGATATTGAATGTAAGATGTGTCTGAGGGGTTCAGTTTCATGATGTTTCCTTGCCCGGGCTGCAAGGTAAAATCAAAACAATGAGGAGAGGTGAGCAGGACTCTCTGGGTGGGGAAGCAGGGAAAAAGTGAAGAAAAGAAAGGACCCTGGGTCTTCTGTCAGTGCAGGAGTGGTCAAGAGCCAGGTCATGGGTTGGGGACTCTGAGAGCCAGGACAGCCAAGCGGGGAGCCTTCTCCACAGGGGGGTAAGAGGGTGGGTGTGTGTGTGGGCGGTGTGTGTGTGTGTGTGTGTGTGTGTGTGTGTGTGTGTGTGTGGTTGGTCCTAAAACCAGGGGCAGATGGGTATAGCCACCTGGCAGGACCTGCTTTTGTGTCACCCTCCCCTCCTCAGCATTGAACTTCAAGTGACTCATGGTAGTCACACCAACATTTCTAGGGATTTTCTCCTTCATAGGTAGTTTCAGCCCATTGAGTCATTTCAGCGTGTTGTGCTCTGGTGGACGCTGTTTTTGAGAATGGAACCCAATGCCTCATCCTGTTCTGTGAGGCCTCTTCCCTTGAGGGGGGGTGATTTATGCTGTAACTGGGCTCTGGGGAGCGGGTCAGGTAGGACTATCTCTCCCCCTTCAATGGTGTTAGCCTACAGTCACTTCTGACTATCTCTGGGCTGCCAGGCCCTGGCACTGACCCGGGCCTTCACCACAAGTGTTGGGTGCTGGGGAAGAAAGTCTGAGGACAAGGCCAGAGCCCTGGGTTCAAAATCTGTGAAAGGGAACCTTTGGCCTGGTGATAGGGCTGAGGCCTTCTTAGCCCCATTTTACCCCAGACTCCTATTCTTGAGCTTGCATGGGAAACAAAACAAACAAAACCTCAGGCCTCTCTTCCTTCAGCCTCTGTCCTTCCTCCTTCTTCTCCCTTTTTCCAAAGCGATTTGAGAATTGGGATTCAGTGTGGGCCCCTGACTGGGAGGGGACCTAAAGCCACGCCCTCCTCCGTTTTTCTCCCTCTCCTCCCCCTTTCTCCATGACTATTCTCGTCCCTCCGCCTTTCTCCTCGGCCTATGCTCCTTGCTCCTTTCTGTCCTAACCTCCCCCTACTCTTTCCCTTGCCTCAAACCTACTTACTGGACAGCGAATCTTGGTCTCAGGCAACTTTTCTCTACCTCTGAACTGTATTCCCAGTTTAATGGGCTTCCAACATATGTTCTGAGGTCAGAGAAAATGCAGCCCCCCTTTCTCCCCTCTTTCAAAAGCATCTCGGACCCTCAGTTTTTGTGAAGCCTCAGCCACGGAGGACGAGCCTCCTTGGGGACCTGGGGCGATCCCCTGGCAGATTGACAGGCGCCATCTGCTGGCGGCTGTGTGCAGCCTGCGACCCGCAGCAGCAAGTGAAAGCAAGCCCAGGACGGCGCGCGCTCACTGTGAGGCGTCGCTGCACCCAGAAGACCAGTTGGGAGGAAGCAGATTTCAAAAGCTCTCCTGGAATTGCCGCTCCGCAGCCGCAGTGGAGTTCTTTTGGAGAGAACCCGAGCGTTAGCAAGAGGTGAGTCCATTCCCAGATCCCCTTGGTGTCCCCATTCCAGTTTCCCTAACTCCTTGTCCCTGTCTTGGTCTTCTGAGGCATCAAGTCCTCTGCCCGGCCCTGCCCACCCAGTGTCTCAGGTCCCCTGCCTCTCACTCCTTGCCCAAGGTCCTCTGCTCCACTCTTTTGCCCTGCGTTCTTGGTCTTCTCTCGGGCGCCCCTGGCCCAGCGCCCATGCTTGGAACCTCCTGTCCCAAGCCCTCTACGGCTACTGAACTCACCCGCATCCTGCCCCTGCACCGGGTTTCCTGGCTCTAAGGACTCGGGGAATGGTGGTGGGGCAGTGTGTCTGGGGACTGAGTCTTCTTGGCTCTAACACCAACAAGCTTCGAGGAGACAGGCGCAGTGGGAGACAGGCACAGTGGCAGCGGATCCTCCCCCCGTGGTGTGCGCGCGTGGGTGTGTGTGTGTGTGTGTGTGTGTGTGTGTGTGTGTGTGTGTGTTAGAATGGCAGCATGACCTCAATCCTAAGTGAGACTTGACTAGGGAGGGACCTTTCAGTGAAAGGAGCCTCAGTGTGTGTTGGGTCAGGAGGCCCGTGGTGACCAGGTTTGGAACTCCCACAGCCCCTAATTTCTCACTTTCTTTCCACATGAACCCCACCATGGCGCTAATCCCACCGGGCCCTGGGCCTCTCTGCTGCTGATGGACCTGGCTTTGCAGGTTTGCCTACAAAGATCTCCTGGGCTCTGCTTCTCCCAGGGCTGCCAGGATTATGGCTGGAGGGCACCCTGCGACTTGGAGTGCTGTGGGGACTGCTAAAAGTGGGAGGGCTGCTGAGACTTTGTGGGGACCTTTCTGCCTTGCTCTGCCTGACCAGCCCTGTTTTTTCTCGCAAGAGCCCTGGTGGGAAGCACCATGAGCACCTCAGTACTTGAGTGGCTTCTGCCTCTTGGGGCTGGCTGCTTGCTGGCTATGGAGCCGGCGTTGAGCCTGCCGTGTGGGCTGTGCTGAGCCTTGGCTGGAGCACAGGAGAAGGAACCAGGCCAGGAGAATTAGAGCACTCCATATGATCTGTTGCTGAGGCTGTCCAAGCGGATCTGCCTTTCCTCATCGTTGCCTTCATCTTTCTTATGATGGCTGTGGGGTGAGAGGGAGAGACCACTGAGGGAGGGAGAAAGGGCCAGAGCTCAGCCTCTCCTTATCTTTCTTGTCTCTTTCAGGGAGACGTTAATCCCTCATTATTCCGGTCGTGTGATTGACATCCTGGGAGGTGATTTTGACCCAGACGCCTTTTGGCCCATCTTTTTCATGTGCTTATTCTCTGTTGGGAGGTGAGAGATGATTGACTTCAGGTCGCTGCAGTTGACCCACTACTAGATAGGGCCTTCCATTCTGACTTTGTTGTTTGCACACAGCACAAATTACGTGTACACAGTGTTCTGCCTGTATGTTTTCTTGCCAGAAGAGGGCACCAGATCCCAGGATAGATGGTCGCGAGCCCCCAGGCGGTCGCTGGGAATTAAACTCAGGACCTCTAGGAAGAGCAGCCAGAGAGCGCGCTTAGCCTCTGGCGCCATCTCTCCAGCCTGTCTTTGGCTCCTTTTATACAGACCAGAAGCCCTGAGGTTTCTAGCAAACAAATAAAATGCTCTGCTTGGCTGGGCTTTGGTTGGGATAGAGAGGACTCAGGTACAGCGAGAAGGTGCAGGCTCTTCTCTGTATGTCTCTGTCTCTCTGTATGTCTCTGTCTCTCTGTCTCTCTCTGGTGTGTGTGTGTGTGTGTGTGTGTGTGTGTGTGTGTGTTTCTTCTCTCTCCCTCGTCCTTCATTAGGCCTCCGTTCTAGTTTTGCTGGTTTTGTTTTTTCTCTTGTGAACCCCTTATGGGTCAGTTCTCCCTGTTCTCCTGTCTCGGGCTTTGTCTCTCTTTGGTATCTCTGTAGCTTGGCTTTTGTGGTTCATTCTGATCTCTTTCTGCATCTATGGAACTCACTTCTACCTTCGAATCTGCTCTGTCTGGAGGATTTTCCTGCCTTGGATCCTTAAGTGTGTCCTGTTCTAAACTAGGCACGCCTGTCTTCCTTTTGTGAACAAGGGTAGGCATATGCACTAGGGGTCCCAGGACAGCTTGCTGGAGTCAGCCCCGTCCTTCCACTGTGTGGGGCCCAGACATGGAACTCAGGTCCACACCAGGCATGGTGACAAGTGCCTTTATCTCCTGAGATGGCTTACACAGTTTGATTTCTTAAAAACATTCTTCCCTCTGCACTAACTCAGGTCATCATGGCGGGTGATTCTCAGATGTTGTTTCACACTTAGCTCTGTTTTATAAACCCAGTTGTTTCAGGGACACTGTTGCCAGTTAGGGACGCTGACCTCTCACTCGTGTGCTCGGAACCTCAGTGTATCACGCTCCCCCTGGTCCTTCCTAAAGATGTCCCCCCTTCAGTGTCCCCATCCACAGACCTCTGTACTGCACTCTGGGCCTCAGCTTCATGCCCAGGCAGCATCCCGCTGCTCCTTGCTTTCAGAACTGTCCCTCCTGGATTAGGGAGGTAGCTCAGTGAATTACGTGCTTATTGTGCAAACATAGGGACCTGGGTTCGAATCTTCATCACCCAGGCCCTGCGAGTCTCAGGGTGTGGGGTGAGTACAGGTGGATCTCATGGCGATGGTGCATGGCCAATCTAGCAGAGATGGTGGATTCTAGGTTCAGTGGGAGACCCGGTCTTCAAAAACTAAGGTGAAGAGTGATCTAGAAAGGCATCTGATGTCATCCTTTGAACACACACACACACACACACACACACCCAGAGCTCACCATTTCGTGTCTTCTCATCCAATATGGCAACTGAATTTGCATGTGAAGACTGGGGTTATCCACAGAACGGGAGGGAGGGACTTACTGCTGTTTCCTTTGGAAGCACATGTGACCAGCGAGCCTTGAGCACTTGGGGTTCGTACCGGTTGTAAGGTGATCCCACATCTAGCTTCCGTGTCTTCCCTTCCTCATTGCTTATTTGTGTGTCCTCACCACTCTCTCTTTTCCCCTTTGCCTCTCGTTTACTACCCCGATCTCTCCCCTCCCCCTTCTCTCCATCCCTCCACCCCTGCCCTTCTGCTGCCTGCCCCCTCCCACCCCACCCCCAGCTCCCTCTCTGCAGGCTGCCAGGGAGGCTCCTTCCTCTTCCATGTCCAGGATCAACCTGCGCACAGAGCAGCTTTCTCATCTTTTGTTGCGCCAAGACCTTTTTCTTCAGGAGACCAAGACAGGTGACCACTGGCGTCTGTCCTCTGGCCCTTCCTGGAGTCCTCAGTCATTCTCCTGTCTGCCTGCCTGCGGGAACCTGGCAGTTTTCTTTTAGAGCAGGGTAGAGGTCTAGCCCAGTCTCTTTGTAAAGGATGAGGGATGAGAAGAAGCCAGGGGGAGATCTTTGGGTTTCTTGCAGAAAGTGGGTTTTCATCATCTTCTCTGCCCGCCCCCCCAGGGGAGCTGAACTCACGGCTGAGCTCGGACACCTCCCTGATGAGCCGCTGGCTTCCTTACAATGCCAATATCCTGCTGCGGAGCCTGGTGAAGGTGGTGGGGCTGTACTACTTCATGCTCCAGGTCTCCCCGAGACTCACCTTCCTCTCCCTGCTGGACCTGCCCCTCACAATAGCAGCTGAGAAGGTGTACAATCCCCGCCATCAGGTATGTGTACATGTCACAGTACCCTGGAGAAGGCTGAAGCGTAGAGGTGGCTTCCACCTGCAAATCCCAGGATGGTAGGTAGGTAGGTAGGTAGGTATGTAGATAGATAGATAGATAGATAGACAGACAGACAGACAGACAGCTGGATAGGTAGATAGACAGACAGACAGATGGACAGATGGATAGGTAGGTATATAGACAGACAGACAGATGGACAGATGGACAGACAGACAGATGGACAGGTAGGTAGATAGATAGATAGATAGATAGATAGATGGACAGACAGACAGGCAGGCAGCTGGATAGGTAGATAGATAGGTAGGTAGATAGATGGATGGATGGATGGATAGGTAGGTAGATAGATAGACAGACAGACAGGTGGACAGACAGGCAGATGGACAGATGGATAGGTAGGTAGATGGACAGATGGATAGGTAGTAGTAGGTAGATAGATACACTAGATAGATAGATAGACAGATGGATAGATAGATTAATAGACAGACAGATAGACAGACAGATGGACAGATGGACAGATGGATAGGTAGGTAGATGGACAGATGGATAGGTAGGTAGATAGACAGAAAGACAGATGGATAGGTAGGTATATAGACAGACAGACAGATGGACAGATGGACAGGTAGGTAGATAGATAGATAGATAGATAGATAGATAGATAGATAGATAGACAGACAGATGGATGGGTAGATGGGTAGGTGGGTGGAAAGATAGATAAATAAGCACACAGACAGACAGACAGACAGACAGATCACCCCTTTCCAGCCCCTACAGTTTATTGTATGCTTGTACCACATTTTCTTAGTTCAGTCATTCACTGATGGACATTTGAATTGAGGAGGTTGGGGACTCACTCGATCTATAAGCAGGAGTGGTTCATGTGTTAGCTGTGGCAGAGAGGGAGGTGAGCAGGGCCTCTTTCTGCCTCTCACGAGCTTCTCAGAGTCTGTCATGTCCCCCAGTGACCGTGAATCAGTGACGGACGTCTTAGGAGGTTTTCGCTCTGTTTGTTTTTATTTTACGTATGGGTATTTTGCTTGCACGCATGCAAATGATCTGGGTACAGTGCCTGAGGAAGCCAGAAGTGGGCATTGGGTCCCCTGGAACTGAGTCACAGACAGTTGTGAGCCACCATGTGGGTGCTGGGAATGGAACCCAGGTCCTCTAGAAGAGCAGCCGATGTTCTTATCCATGGAGGCATCTCTCCAGCCCTAGAAAGTCTCCCCTTTACCCTCAGCATACGTAATTGGATGTGTGTGATGTGTGGTCTGTGTGTGTGTTTATGTGTGGTCTGCGTGTGCATGTGTGTGTGAGGTGTGTGTGTGTGTGTGTGTGGTGTGTATGTGTGGTGTGTGCGTGATGTGGATGTGTGTGTGTGGGGTATGCGTGGTATGTGTATTTGTTGGGTGTGTGTGGGTGATAGGTGTGTGGTGTGTGTGTGTGTGTGTGTGGTGTGTGTGTGTGTGTGTGGTGTGTGTGTGTGTGGGGTGTGTGTGAGGTGGTGTGTGTGTGGTGTGTGTGGGTGTGTGTGTGTGTGTGTGTGTATTGGTGTGTGTGTGTGTGTGTGTGGTGTGTGTGTGTGTGTGTGTGTGTGTGTGTGTGTGTGTGTGTGTGTGGTCCTGAGGCTGGGTGTCAGTCCCACCTTCTGGCTTTCTCTTGTAATAAATCACACAGATGTGGAACTCACCGTATTGTTCACTTTCGGGCCACAGTTCTGAGCACAAGCCTCCACGTTTCCCCCAAACGCATGGTCATTTCATTTTATTTCTCATTTGAACAGAAGCCACTGTCCCCCGCAACATGGCGTGGTACAGTTGGTTATTGTGGCTTCGGCATACATTTTTCTAACCATCAATGACGTTACGTGCACTTTCCTATGCTTCTGGGACATTTGACACCTGACCATGCAATGCCTTTGGTTACTCTTTGACTCTTAGGCTAGAGAAATTCCTTTGCCCATTTTCTTTCTTTCTCCTTCCTTCCTTCCTTCCTTCCTTCCTTCCTTCCTTCCTTCCTTTCTTTCTTTCCTCCTTTCTTTCTTGGTGTGTTTTAAAAAGATACTCTTTATATTTTTATAACTGTATTTTTAAAATGTATTCCACATTTATCCTGGATGTTAGTGGACATGCTGGGGACAGCATGGGTAGGCCAGTGACACATGGGCTCTGACGGAATTCACCAAGACAGGAAAAGGCGTCAGGAGAGGACTGATAGAGACACCAGAGTGGCTGCAGCAGAGATGGCAGAGGAGGGGGATTCTGAGGGGCTGCTGTTTTGGGGGTGTTTCTGCATGCACAGTCAGGCCGTGTCCAGGGTCAGTGTCCTGGAGAAGCTTGTGCTTATCACGGCCTCCAGGCACTGGCAGGCTCACCACAAGTCAGAAACGGCTCAATCCAGAACCCACACTTTGCAGCTGGGTCTTGTGGTTAACTCTGAGGGGATAACGGTTCCGCTCAGAGGCAAAGGACCCGCTGAGCCCAGCCTTCCTGAGGCAAAACAGTCTTGTGTGACCTTGGGTGACTCAAGTCAGCTGCCATCTTGGGACAGCAGCTGCTGCTTAACTGCCTAACGGATGAATGATTTACAAAGACCGCCATGACCTGGATGGCCTTTTCACTGTGAACAGGGTCACCTGCACTCACGTGCACATGCAGACTCAATATATACACACACAAATGAAAATAAAATAAATCTTTTTCTTTTCGTTTCCCTAATTTCTTTCTTTCTTTCTTTTTTTAATCTTTATTAACTTGAGTATTTCTTATTTACATTTCGATTGTTATTCCCCTTCCCGGTTTCCGGTCCAACATCCCTCTAACCTCTCCTCCCCCATTACCACCCTCCCCCCAACAATCACGTTCACTGGAGGTTCAGTCTTGGCAGGACCCAGGGCTTCCCCTTCCACTGGTGCTCTTACTAGGATATTCATTGCTACCTATGAGGTCAGAGTCCAGGGTCAGTCCATGTATAGTCTTTAGGTAGTGGCTTAGTCCCTGGAAGCTCTGGTTGCTAGGCATTGTTGTTCATATGGAGTCTCGAGCCCCTTCAAGCTCTTCCAGTCCTTTCTCTGATTCCTTCAACGGGGGTCCCGTTCTCAGTTCAGTGGTTTGCTGCTGGCATTCACCTATGTATTTGCTGTATTCTGGGTGTGTCTCTCAGGAGAGATCTACATCCGGTTCCTGTCGGCCTGCACTTCTTTGCTTCATCCATCTTATCTAGTTTGGTGGCTGTATATGTATGGACCACAGGTGGGGCAGGCTCTGAATGGGTGTTCCTTCTGCCTCTGTTCTAAACTTTGCCTCCTTATTCTCTGCCAAGGGTATTCTTGTTTCCCCTTTTAAAGAAGAAGTGAAGCATTTGCATTTTGGTCATCCTTCTTGAGTTTCATGTGTTCTGTGTATCTAGGGTAATTCAAGCATTTGGGCTAATAGCCACTTATCAATGAGTGCATACCATGTGTGTTTTTCTGTGATTGGGTTACCTCACTCGGGATGATATTTTCCAGTTCCATTCATTTTCCTATGAATTTCATAAAGTCATTGTTTTTGATAGCTGAGTAGTATTCCATTGTGTAGATGTACCACATTTTCTGTTTCCATTCCTCTGTTGAAGGGCATCTGGGTTCTTTCTAGCTTCTGGCTATTATAAATCAGGCTGCTATGAACATAGTGGAGCACGTGTCTTTTTTATATGTTGGGGAATCTTTTGGGTATATGCCCAAGAGAGGTATAGCTGGGTCCTCAGGTAGTTCAATGTCCAATTTTCTGAGGAACCTCCAGACTGATTTCCAGAATGGTTGTACCAGTCTGCAATCCCACCAACAATGGAGGAGTGTTCCTCTTTCTCCACATCCTTGCCAGCATCTGCTGTCACCTGAGTTTTTGATAAAATAAATCTTTATAAAAAGTGTTTTTACAGTTTTAATTTTTACATCTAGGTCTTTGATCCATTTTGAATTACAGCTCCACCTTTTAAAACGATGATTTTATTTTATTTACACACGCGGCGGCGTAGGCGCATGCGCAGCAGACAGTATATGCGTGCCTGTGGAGTGTGTGTGTGTGTGTGTGTGTGTGTGTGTGTGTGTGTGTGTGTGTGTGTGTATGTGTGCCCACAGAGGCCAGAAGACAGCCCCTGATTTTCTGGAGTTGCGTGGCGTGGTTTGTGTGCTGGGGGTTGCGCCCTGGTCATCTGGAAGAGCCGTGAGCTCTCTGAACAGCTGGGCCAGGTCTCTATCTTTCTTAACTACTTGTCTCTTTCCTCATCTGACATGAGGTGCAAGTATTCACTTTAGAATGAAAGTTAAACAGAACAGCACATATATCCCACAGTGCTTAACAGAGAGAGCTCAGCAATTTACATTCATTCCCTACTTCCTGTGTTCTGTGAGTGTGTGAGACACACTGGGGGCAAGAGTGTGTGTGTGAGATGCACACATCTCTATGTGTGTGTGATACACTGGGGACAAGCACTTTACCACGGAGCTGTCTCCTGAGCACCTCCACCTCTTCTTCCTCTCCTCCCGGTCCCCTCCCCTCAAAATATTCCTTCTGGAAAGAAAGGCATGAGCTGTGAGGAAGAGCTGGAGGGAAGCCCCTGCCTGTTGTGTTCTGCCTCATTAACTGGTCTATCCGCTGCCCCATTTCCAGGCTGTGCTAAAAAGGAGATCCAGGATGCAGTGGCGAAGGCAGGCAGGGAATTGCGGAGGCCAGGAGGGGGCTGCAGACCGTGAGAAGCTTTGGGGCGGAGGAGCAGGAAGTCAGCCGCTACCAGGAGGCCCTGGAGCGATGTCGACAGCTGGGTGGCGCCGAGACCTGGAAAAGAGAATTGTATTTAGTCATACGGAGGGTGAGGTGGCCAGGCAGGGTGCGGGTGCTGGGGAAAGGGCCCGTGGAGGAGGGAGCAGGAGCCAGACCACAGAGGCTTTGGGGGATAAGTGCTGTGCAGGGACTGGGGGACTCGCTCACTTCTCCTTCCGTCCAGGTAATGGCCTTGGGCATGCAGGTGCTGATTCTGAACTGCGGTGTGCAGCAGATCCTGATATGGGGAGGTCACCCTGGGCGGCCTGCTTTCCTTCCTGCTGTATCAGGAGAAGTGGGGCACCATGTCCGGGTGAGTGAGGCGTGAGCTCATGAGACGCTCTGGACTTCGATCTGGGCTTCTGGGCCATGAGCTTTATTTGTTTAACAACAACAACAACAACAACAACAACAACAACAACAACAACAACAACAACAACAACAACTTTTTTTTTTTTTTGGAGCTGGGGACCGAACTCAGGGCCTCGCGCTTCCCTAGGCAAGCCTAACCACTGAGCCAAATCCCCAACCCCCAGAGTAGATTTTCTTATGGATAATTTTAAACGTGCTTTTAAAAAAGCCATTATAACAAATCCTCAGATAACTTTTATCAGCTTTAGCAACGATCTTAACCCTAACCTTAACCCAAACCACACCCCTCACTCCAGCTACGACCAACTCTAACCCTAGCTTAACTCCGTCCCTAAATTCACACTAACCCAACCTAACTCTGGGAGCCACTAATGATATCTTCCTCACTCCGACTATCTTTATCCCTGACTGCAGTCTCCAGACCGAACCCTACCTACCCCGGCCTTAATCTAACCTTGTCCTAATCCCTTCCCAGCTGCACGCCATGTTCATTTTCCCTCAGCTCCCTCGTATCATTTTAAAACAAATTCAAGAGCTCACAGCCTCATCTGTAGATATTTCGATGTGCGTCTCTAGAATGTAGATATCTTAAGCATGTAGTCCAAATGCTGTTATCACACTTAAAAGCAACGGCTCCTTAAATTCCTCCAGTACAGGCGCTCAGAGCTCCACAGGTGCACACCCTGTGGTTGGGCGATCACAATGTCTGTGTCTACAGGTTTATTTGTTTATTTGTTGAAGCAATGGGTATTTTTGTCCTGTGCTGTTGCCAATGGCCTGGGTCCTGTGTGTTCTTATTTGTAGTATCATAATGTAACAGCTATTTTACGGCAAAGGCCCTTTCTGACTCTTGTTCCCCACCCATCAGATAGATAAATCTGAATCGCTTAAGATTAGTGCTTCCTCTCTAGTTATGGCTGTGTCCTTTCAGGAGAGACACAATGTATCTGGCGATCTGGCTCTCTTGGTGTTGCTGCCTACATTGGTTGCTTTATCATGTTTTTTTTTAAAGATTTATTTTCATTTATTATATATAAGTACACTGTAGCTGTCTTCAGATACACCAGAAGAGGGCATCAGATCTCTTACAGATGGTTGTGAGCCACCATGTGGTTGTTGGAATTGAACCAGGACCTCTGGAAGAGAGCAGTCGGGCTCTTAACCGCTGAGCCATCTCTCCAGCCCAGTTATCGGTTTTAAAACAGTGCTCTGTTGTTCCCTTCCTTATGACGGGATACATCAATAGAGAGACTCAATCCCATCCACTGTTGGGGTACCCAGCAGTATGCTTTGATTAGAAAAAGGTATTTAACTATTTCTTTCTGTTTGGTCACTTGCTTTGGGCATTGAACATAATTTTCCCGGTTACTTCTTGAACCGTCTTTCATGTGTGGAGAGCCTTGCCAAGCTCTCTGATGATTTCAAAGGTGAGCTGGCCGCGGTGACTGCTTTTTAAAGAATTCCCTGTCGAGAGAGAGAGAGAGAGAGAGAGAGAGAGAGAGAGAGAGAGAGAGAGAGAGAGAGAGAGAGAGAGAGAGAGACAGAGACAGAGACAGAGACAGATAGAGAGAGAGAGAGAGAGAGAGAGACAGAGAGACAGAGACAGAGACAGAGAGAGACAGAGAGACAGAGAGAATGAATGATACTAGGCACCCAGAGTGCAGAGCGGCGAGGGAAAGCCGTGTGTCTCGACGTGCTGTGTGGATTTCATGGCTTTTCAGTTGCGAATCAGAACACGGAAATGTTTCTGCATCTTTTAAAAAAAATCCACCGAAGTTACTCTGGGGACAGTGGCACGTGTCTGTAATCCTGTGACACTGTAACCCTGGGGGAAGATGGGACGTTCCAGGTCAGCCTGCGCTGAGTAACCAAAACTGTTTCAAATGAACAGAGACAGAGCCACTTTAACTAAAACAATCATTGCATCGTCCCCTCCCTGAGTTTCCATCCTAATCATTCGTTAAAAGGTTCTTTTTGGGGGTAAAGGAGCAGGTGAGGAGGGACAGCTGCTGGGTCAGGGGTGGGTGGTGTGTGTGAGGGACCTGGCTTCCTGACAAGCCCGTTCCTGTTTTCCAGAACCTGGTATACATGTATGGGGATATGCTGAGCAACGTGGGTGCCGCGGAAAAGGTTTTTTCCTACTTGGACCGAAGGCCAAATCTGCCGAAGCCTGGGACCCTGGCCCCTCCCAGGCTGGAGGGGCGCGTGGAATTTCAAGATGTCTCCTTCTCGTACCCCAGTCGCCCCGAGAAGCCTGTGCTCCAGGTGTCTGAGGGAGACCCCGTGGGTCTGGACCTCTCTGCTGCAGCTGTCAAGGCTCTGCAGCCTGTAGGAAGCCGCCCTTAACTCTTCCCTGTTTTTCTAGGGCCTGACGTTCACCCTGCATCCTGGAAAGGTGACCGCGTTGGTGGGACCCAATGGGTCAGGGAAGAGCACCGTGGCCGCCCTGCTGCAGAACCTGTACCAGCCCACCGGGGGCCAGCTGCTGCTGGATGGCGAGCCCCTGGTCCAGTACGATCATCACTACCTGCACCGCCAGGTGGGAGGGGCGCCACAGAGGGAGGGGCATGAGAGGAACAGGCACGAGGGGAGGTGGGGCAGCCCCTGGGAAGGAGGGCTGGGTCCTTCCTGAGGACAGAAGAGGAGGAACAGAGAGGGAGGGACCAGTTCTTTGTTCCTGTCCCCTCTGCACAGGTGGTTCTGGTGGGGCAGGAGCCTGTGCTGTTCTCCGGTTCTGTCAAGGACAATATTGCCTATGGCCTGAGGGACTGTGAGGATGCTCAAGTGATGGCTGCTGCCCAGGCGCCTGTGCAGACTAATTCCAGGGGAAAATGACTTAACTGAATAAACACAGGTACTACAGGTCCCCGCCCACCCTGGCAGGGGCAGGAGAAAACGCGGCAAGGAGGGCTCGTTCGATACAGTGCGTCCTTGCAAGCGCGAGGACCTGAGTTTGATCTCTAGAATCTTTTTAAGGAAAAACAAAACACAAAACAAAACAAAAACCAGGCTGGGAATATTCTGTCCCACCCCCTCCAACCCCCATGAACATGCACATGCTCACGCACAGGCTCACGCACACGCCACATGCACACCCATAGGCTCACACACATGCCACATGCACACCCATAGGCTCACGCACACGCACATGCACACACATAGGCTCACACACATGCCACATGCACACGCATAGGCTCATGCACACACACATGCACATGCATAGACTCACTCACACCCATAGGCTCACACACACGCACATGCACACACATAGGCTAACACACACGCACATGCACACTCAGGCTTATGCACATGCACACACACACAGGCTCACACACATGCCACATGCACACACATAGGCTCATGCACATGTACATGCACAGACTCAGGCTCACGCACAGGCTCACGCACACGCACGTGTACACGCACATGCACACGCATGGGCTCATGCACAGGCTCATGCACATACATGCACACACCAGATAATGGAATTTATTCTTGGGGCGATGCTCGTATCCCCGTTGCGCCTCCCTCCAGTCCCACTTTACATTCTTCTTCATCTCCAGCTCCCCTCCTGCCAGATTTTCCAAACTCCTGATTGGCTAACAGAAGCGGATGAGGGAACACTTGTCCATCCCTGCGGGGAGGGGTGTTTTCTGATCACATGTGTCTCAGGAGGGGATTTTCTGATTCTCAGAAATGGGGGAGTAGCGAGCTGCTAGAAGGGACAGAAACAACGCCTGCCATTGCCCTGGCCCCAGCGAGAACCCGGTCCCTCATCCTGAAGGCTAACAGTGCCCTGGACGCCGAAAGTAGCAGGCCGTGGAGTACCAGCATTGAAGGGCAGGGGACAGTGGAATCTAAGGGGTAGGTCAGGTGGTGTGGAGCTGAGCAGGGCTGATGTACCACGGATGGGAGAACGGGCCGGGCTGTAACACTCGACAAAAGGAATTTGCAAGCCGGCCATTTTGGCTCACGGGCTGAGAGCCCAAGCCTCATCACTGCAGGGATGGTCTGGCTGGGGATCGTGGCTTGGACTCATCTCGGTGGATGGAGTATGAGGGAACGTGGCTCAACTGGCTCCCCCCTTTGGTGTCCGGTGACCCAGTGCATGGGGTGGCGCCCCACTGTACATTAGGTGGGTTATTTTTCCTAGGGCAGGCAATCCTGAGGTTCCTGGGTTCCCGAGTCAATCCTCTCAGACACACCAAGTGTGCCTTGCCTGTGCCTGGCTTTTCTTAGGTTGTTGGCAATGGGGATTATCTCCAGGATGGAGAATGGTGGTGGTGCGGGGTGTCCGGTCCTCCATAGCTGCCGTTCTCTGTGGCAGCAGTACAGCCATGGAGAAGGGCGGATCCCTGTCGCCTGCCCTTTGAGTCCCCCTGCACAGCCCAGACCTTCTTTAGCATCACAGGGATGGCCTAGGCGCTGTGTCCCGTTCTTTGCCTTTCTGAGTCTCGTGCTCTGTCCTCTGCAGCTTCAGACCTGGAGATCGCAGGGGGACAGGACGATGCTGGTCATTGCTCACCGGCTGCACACGGTTCAGAATGCTGACCAAGTTCTGGTGCTCAAGCAGGGGCAGCTGGTGGAGCACGACCAGCTCAGGGATGAGCAGGATGTCTACGCTCACTTGGTACAGCAGCGGCTAGAGGCGTGAGGCCTCCAGACACTGAGCCCTCTCAGGACTGTGGCCAGGATCTGACCCACAGGGACTGGTGCTGGAGGCTAGCCAGGATAAAGATTAGACCCTTTTGACTTTGTTTATTTTGGTGGGCTTTGGGTGAGGCCAGGGACGGGATGGTTGCTGGGTGGGTGGGTGGTTTAGGACATTATTTTTTGCTAAATATAAAAAATAATAAATATATATGTAATATTTTTCCTTTATGTGTACAGGTTAATATTGCTGACATTATAACAGCATCTAGAATCATATTAACATCTGGGCCAACATCTGGACATGGTGGATGAGAGAGTTCTAGGTTAGGTAACTGCAGTGGAAAACCCCCCTCACTGCAGGTGTAGAATCATCTCAAGGGTGGGGCCCAGACTGGTAAAAGAGGTTAGCACCATTCCTCAGTTCTGACTGCCTCTCATATTCCTCAGCCTCTGCTCGACAGACCACCCCTTCATGAGCCAAATTAAACCCTTCCTGTTCTTGAAACATCATGTGTGTGTGTGTGTGTGTGTGTGTGTATGTGTGTGTGTATATATGAGACAGAGAGAGACAGAGAGAGACAGAGAGATAGAGACAGAGAGAGACAGAAAGAGAGAGAGAGAGAGAGAGACAGAGAGACAGAGACAGAGACAGAGAGAGAGAGAGAGAGAGAGAGAGAGAGAGAGAGAGGAGGCCAAGGATGGCTAGGGCAAACAGTGTGGGCAGGAGCCTGCAATTTGCAGAGCTTTGAGGGTGCAGGAATCTTGTGGAGTGGGGTCCCGTGTCATCTTTTAACTTTTCCTGAGCTCTGAACGGTCTGATACTTACTACTTCTGCTTTTCTCAGTCATTCCTATTTTATGGGTGGGGGAAACTGAGTCTCCAAGAGATTAGAGTTCTTTCCCAAGGTGCTCAGCCATTTGATGAATGCCCTGATTAGAGGAGAGGGTTTATTTGGCTTGAGTTCCAGATCACAGTCGGCAGTGAGGGAAGTCGTTTCTAACCAAGAAACCTTCCCAGCCAGGAGAGGCAGCTGAAACCAGAGCTGTCGCTGCTCCTGGTGCCAGGCGACTTATGCCCAGGCAACCTCAAACAGTTCAAGACGGCCTGCCGGGGACTGGTGCTGTCCTCCTCCATAAACGGTTGAGGACCCCCACCACTCCCTCCCTGCAACAGACGTGCTGTGACAGGGACAGCCAGAAGCACCTTAGAGGAGGGGAGAGTTTATCTGGCTTGTGGCTCTAGAGGGAGAGTCCGCAGTGGTGCGTGAGGCCCAGCAGCCAATTAGCAGAGCAAACAGGAAGTGGAGCAAATCGCCAAACGCTCAACACCCACCCTCAGGGACGTACTTCCTCCAGAGAGCCCATATCACTTCCCTAAACTGTCATCAACCGGGGACCAAAATATATTCAAATACCTGGGTCAATGGGTGAGGTTTCGTTTAAAGCACCACGCCAGGCATTTCTTAGAAATGGCAGCTTTGTTTTAAAAAACGTTTTTAGGAAGATTTTAGTTATATTTATTTTCTGCCTATGAACGTCTTGTCTGTATGTTTTGTGGGCGCCACACTGGAGCCTGGTGCACCCTTATGGGAGCCTGACGCCCATGGAGGTCAGAAAAGGCATTGATCCCTGACTGGGAGTTAAAAGATGTGAGCTGCTTGTGCTGGGAGGGGAATCCAGCCCAGGTCTCGCAAGAAAGCCCCCAAACCGCCCTCCAGCGTGCAAGTTGAGATTTAAAAGTCACCACCACACAGGCCACACACTGTGAGAAAGCAGGCCCAGAGCCCCACCCTGAACACAATTATATTCCTGTCCAGAATCTCTGACTCAAGTCGGACTGAGCAAAGTCACTGGCTTTTGGGAGCCAAATCCGGGTACTCTGCCCCCATGACGGCATGCCATTCACAGCTTTAGGGAGAGAGGCTGGTCTCGGAGTCCCCTGCCCCCACACACACACACACACACACACACACACACACACACACACACACACACACACACCGGCGGCTCAGGAAAGCAGGGTTTCTTTCTGCAGGTGCTTGGGAGGGCACACTTCTATGACCTACTTCTGGGCCTGGAGCCTTTGCAGCGCACACAAGCGCCCCCCAACCTCCTTTTCTTGGTCCTGCCAGCCCAGGGTACAGCGAGCACCCCTGGCCACCCCTCCTGCTTTCCCACAAGCACTTCAAGGCTAATCGAGGAGTCTCCAGGAAACCCTCAGCTGGGAGGCAGCCTCCAGGAGGCCAAGTCGCACAGGCCTTACGTCCTTACCTCCTTTTTCTGTTCTGCCCACCCACTTTTTCTCCTCCAGACAAAGAAGTCCCGGGAAGAGCTACATATCTGGTTAGGCTTGTGCCTTTGACCTGGCAGGGCCCAGGCTCACAGACCGTGAATAGGGAGTCGGTTGGAGAGTCCACAGAGTTAGAGGCCGTTCAGCTCACTGGCGCTGGGAGGGCCCGGCTTGGAACAGTCCCATTCTAAGAAATAGAAACTTAGCCGTTCCTGGAAACAGCAGGTACTTTCCAGCGCTAGCCAGAGCCTGCCAGCACAGCTGTCAGCTCCCAGCCCGGCGGAGCGGAGCGTACAGAGGCAGAGCAGGAATTCACAACAGCCTCACACCCACCTCGTAGGGCAGAGAGAAGCCTTACACAGAGTCTTTCCTCCCACAAAATATCCCTTTTTAAAAGAGGAAAGAATTCTTTTGTCTCCCACCTTAGGTAAGCTGTAGCCCATCATGGAAGATAGGCAGTGAAGAGTCTCTGGTATTTTTTTTCTTGAGACCTGGGAGAGCATCTTAAAAAATCATATAGCTGGGGCTGGAGAGGTGGCTCACTGGTTAAGGGCACTGTCTGCTCTTCCACAGATCCCGGCTTCAATTCCCTGTACCTGCGTGGTCACCACTTAACTCCAGTTCCATGGGGATCTGGCGCCCTTTCTGGCCAATATAGGCACTGCGCTCACATGGTACGCAGACATAACACCCAGGCAAAACACCCATAGACTTAAGATTTAAAAAGAAAAAATGTGGCAGGCTGGGTAATGGTGTTTTCTGCAAAGTCTGATGACCTGAATTCACTCCTCTGGAAAGAGAGAATCAACTCCCACAAGTTGTCCTCTGACCTTCAGATACCCAAGTTGAGCCACAGGTACCTCTCTCTCTCCCTCACATAAAATAAAATAAAATAAAATAAGAAAAAAACAACACAAAGATCAAGTTTTCACAAATATGAAACATCTGGAAGTCATTCCCCCAAACAGGTGGACAAACAGGAGCCTGGGGGCAAAGGAGGGGGTGGGTAGATTATGGTTCACGAACCCAGGTCTACTGGAAAAGCAGCCAGTGTCCCAAACCACTGAGCCACCCTCCAGCCCTGCCGCACTATTTTTAAGATGCTCTCCCAGGTTTCATGACAACGAATGTTGGTGTTGGGAGACCGAGGCACAGGGACACAAAAAGTTTCTCCCCAAACACAGAGCCCCAAACGCCCAGTGTGGCCTGTCACCAATCACAGGCACGGGTGATGCTTGCCCGTTAGTGTTTTCTTCTGCCCATGCCTCCTGCTTCCCCAGTTTCTAGAATTCCCAGTTACCTCAATTTCTCTCATCCAGCTTTATCCTAAAAACATTACTGTATTCTAAATTTACCACAGGCCTGGCTTACTGTGACATCTCATTAAAAAATTTTTTATTAAATTTATTTAGGGCGTGTGTGTGTGTGTGTGTGTGTGTGTGTGTGTGTGTGTGTGTGATTGTGTGTACAGATAGAAACTTGCTTCGGCTGATCAGTTTTCTCCTACCTACAGGTCCCAGGGATTGACCTCAGGTCATCAAACTTTTACCTTTCGCCCACGCTGAGTCTTGCCAGCCCTCTCTACACATCTGCATTCATGCATAGAACACACTTTGATCATACTCAGCCCCTGAAGTGGAAACTTTCTAGGTTCTTTGAAAGTTATGTCCAATGATGTTTTTGCTGGGGCACTGTACTGGCTGGTTCTGTGTGTCAACTGACACGAGCTGAGTCATCACAGAGGAAGGAGCCTCCTTGAGGAAAACGTCTCCGTGAGACCCAGCTGCAAAGGCATTTTTCATTAGTGATCAAGGTGGGGAGGACCCAGCCATTGTGGGTGGTGCAGTCTCTGGACTGGTGGGTGGTCTTGGGTTCTGTAAGAGACCAAGCGGAGCAAGCCAGGGGAAGCAAGCCAGTAAGTAACATCCCTCCATGGCCTCTGCATCAGCTCCTGCTACCTGACCTGCCTGAGTTCCAGTCCTGACTTCCTTTGGTGATGAACAGCAACGTGGAAGTGTAAGCTGAATAAACTCTTTATGGAAACCTGGACTAAGACAGGCACACAGGTGAAAGGAAGTCTCGCTAAAGCAGACACGGGAAAGGCTGTTTTCCTGAAGCAGACACAGGCAAAAGGACCCGTGATGAAGGAGTATAAATGTGACCCCACAGACGGTGGGGAAGGAACACTGAGCTTTGGTTTGGTTTGCTCCATCTCGCTAGTCTTCGCTAAAGACACACACGTGATTGTTTTTGCCTACATAGCATTGTTGAGCCTCAACTTCAGGTAACGCCTGCCATTAGGGAGAAACTCACCCAAGAACTGCTTGTGAGGTTCTGTGCTTTTCTAGCAGCTGCCTGGTGTCTGCTTGTTGAAAGGACCAGCCCATGGCTGCGGTTCGCTCAGTGCTGTCTGCCTGCCCTAGAGGGCGGTCTGCAGCTGCTGAGTCTTATTGGTGTTTACATGGGACTGAACTGTTGCCAAAGAAGACTGAACTCACCTCCAAAGAACCTGCTGAACAGGTCCACTCCCCCCATATCCTAATAACTTTTCTTTTGTACTACCTCTGCTGGGTGGTGGGCAAGAGGAGAGGTCGAACCCTTATTAAAATAGGTTGCAAACAAATTTATGCCTACGAGCCCCTGTCACCCTCATCGCTCAGAGTCCCCACTTTGTTTTCGTGTTTGCTCTAATTTCACAGTTTGTTTACAAAACTGTCACCTTTTTCTAGGTGACATCCCAGTCCTCCAATCCTCCCATTTTCCCACACCCATGATGATTCAGTTCTGATGCACGGATTGTGTGTTACACCCACCCCTTTCCTCTCCAGTCGGTGGACGTGGCGGGTTGTTCGACCCATCTGCTGTGCTGTAATAAGTGTTGGTTTGCAGGTGTCTGCTGGACACTGCCTTCCATCCCCTGGAGGGGGGGAATGCTGTGGTGTGGTACAGCTGGGCCATGTTGTAGTTTTAATGTTGGCCTTTTAAAGAGCCTGCATAGTTACTCCATACTCCACAGGTACAGTGGCCGGACCAGCTCGCATTCCCACCAGCAGTGTAGAAACACCTGCTGACACAACACTCCCTCTTTTCTTTTTGGTTCTTGAGACTGGGTCTCACCATGTTGATGGGGCTGGCCTTGAACTCACAGAGAACCCCCACTCCTGCCTCCTTCTCCCAAGAACTGCAGTTCTTTTTCTTTAAAAAAAAATCTGTTTTGTTTTTTTTTTTTTTTATTTGATGGTCATGTCTGTGTACTGTGTGTGTCTGGTGCCCACGGAGGCCAGAAGAGAGCATCAGATTCCTGAGCCTAGAATAACGATGACTGTGAGCCTCCCACGTGGGTTCTGGGGAACTGAACCCTGGTCCCTCAGGAGAGCATGGTAAAGTTCGTTAGTCCCAAGTCATCTCTCAGCCCTGCCTACTTTTTTTTCTTGGTAGTCAGACTAAGGCAGATGAAGTCGGGTAGCTAAAATGTTCTCTTTATCATATTTTATTTATTATTGTTATAAAGGCCTCCCATCACAGCATGTGTAGAGGCAGAGGACAGTGTTGGTGGAAAAGATTCTGCCTTTCTGTGTGGGTCCTGAGGCAAGTTCCTTTCTGTCTTTCTTTACCCACTTGGCCATCTCTACCCCTGCCCACGGAGCAGTTTTGGTCGCAATTTCTGGGGCTAACAATCTTGCACTTAAAACAAAACAAAACAAAAAAAAAAACCTTTAAAGTTAGCACCTGAAGTACAAGGCTTCCGTGTGGGTGCATTCAAACATGCGTAGTTTTGTTGTATCCAGGTTTATACAACCCTTCCGTTCCTCTTTATGTCGTCCCACGTGCTCCGTTGACCCATCCTCCTTCCTGAGCTTTCCCCACATTCTCATTGGCTATCTGCGCTTCTTCAGCGTCTCCTCTGGGCTGGGGGGCGGGGGCATAGCCCGGCCCATGGGAGGCCCTGGGATTGGTTCCCTGGCGCCGCAACCAGTTTTCATCTAGCTGTGTCTTTGTTTTTCAGTGTCTGATGTTCCGAGATTGATGCGTGTTCTCGGTCTTAGTCTCTGACAGGCAGACAACTGTCAAAGCTTTCTCTCCCAGTTTCTTTTGACTCTCCAGAAACTCTTTAATCTACAACAATCCCTCGTCTTAATTCTTACTTTTGCTCCCTCGGTTACAGTAGCCTTTCCGGTTGCCGCTCACACCGAGGGCTTTCGTCAGCTCCTGTATCTGTGTAGCTCGTAGATCAAAGTCTTTGATCTATTCTGAGTTGAGTTTTTGGACAGGTAGGGAAGGCTGTCTTTCACTCTTAAAGCTCTGTAGATTTCTCTGGGACATCTAGACAGCCTCCCCAGTCTGTCCTAATCTCTGTGAGATCAGCATCGGGCTTCAAGTCCTCAGTGCTTTGCACGCTGGGATGACCTTTCACCTCGAGGTCGCAGGTCACAGGCTTCACGGATCCCCAGGAGCGAAAGTGGAGTAGTCGGGTCGGAGCCTGGAGCCCTTCCTTATTCCGGTGCTGAGTGAACCAGGGCCGCGCAGTGTGAGTCTGGTGCCATCTGGTGGCTGTGTAAAACACTGGGCCATTCTGGGGACTCAAGAGCTGCACTAAATATACCAGGAATAAATACCCTGGGGGCTTCTGAACGCTATCGCTGCACCCGGGCTGGACATGCATAGTTTTACTTTTACGATAACCTCGTGTGGCAGACATTACTGCCTAATCCTGAACGGCGAATACAAGTTCAAAAACAGTCACTAACCCTATGGCGTCTCACAGGGCAAAATTGAACTTTGACTTGGGAACAAGTATTCTCTCATTCTTCTAAAATTTATAAACAGGCAACATTTTAACATAGTTGGAAATTCAAAAGCAGCAAGGACAACGGCCTCCCCCACCTCTCCCTGGCTGGGGAGATCGGGTCTGAACTGGGCCCTCCATTCTGGAAGAATTTAATCTGGGGTCCAAGCGACTATGGCCCCTATTGAAAATTTTGTCAAGAACTCCAGACAAAGGTTTGCTGGGGAAGACCTCAGTGGAAAAATGGTCAGACTCCAGAGACAGACTGGGCCTGAACAAAGGCTGTGGTGAGTCTTCTTGGTTTTTTGATGTGAGGACCAGCTCTCAGTAGACATATCTAGCGGTGGCCCATGAATTCGACAAAATGCCTCCATAAACCAGCCTGCAGAGCAACCCCAACTGGTGAGCAAGCCAGTAAAGGCATTCCTCCACACAGCCCTCTACACTTCAGCCCCTGCCTCAGTGTACCTGCTTTGAGCTCTTGCCTTGAACAAACCAAGAGATGGAAATTTATGGAATCTATGCGGCAAAATAACACTTCCTCCCCAACCTGCTTTTAACCCCAGGTGTTCACTGAACAACTGACTAAGATGCTGTATGCTCTGATATCTAGGCCATTATTCCTGCTTCCCATTCCCCATTAAAGAACAGCTCTCTAAATCAACTCCTCTGAGACTCACTGTCTTAGTCAGGGTTTCTATTCCACAAACACATCGAGACCAACAAGTTGGGGGGAAAGGGTTTATTCAGCTTACACTTCCCATGGCTGTTCATCATCAAACTTTCAGGACTGGAACTGAACAGGGCAGGAGGAGCTTAACTCTGAGGCATGGAGGGTCAAACTGATTCCCTGGCTTGCTAGTTTAGCTCCTCTTAGAGAACCCAGGACCAAAATCCAGGGCGGCTACCATTTGCCGACAATGGGCTGGGCCCTCTCCTTGATCACTAATCATTGAGAAAATGCCTTAAAAGCTGGGTCTCAGGAGGCAGTTCATGGGAGGCTTTTCTTGATAACTCCAGAGGGTCAAAACACTAGAAACCAGCCAGCACACCTACTTTCACAGGGAAAGGATATAGGTGTAAGGCCTTATTTTCATGGTGTGCGCCTCGGGACAGTGGTGAAATGCACGGGCACCAGGAAACTGCCCAATGTCAGTGTCTTAAAACTCCTCAATGGACTCTCTGGGATCGAGGAGGCCTTTTTGTCCCCCAATACTTCCAGGCCCAGGTTCTGGTTGGCCTCCTTTGCGTACACAGAGGAAGGGGATAGAGGAGACTACATTGTGTCCTTGAGGAGCATCCGAATGAGAACCCTTTCTAACCATGGTTCATTGATCTTCATATAACATAAACAGGACTGTGGAGGTGGGACGTTGAGGGAGGCTCTTCAGGGAGAGGTGGACCTCCACCCCAAGCTCCTCCCAGACTTCCAGCCAGACGACCTCAGAACTTGCACTTCTCAGCTGATGTCTCTTGGGAACCCCGTTTTTGTTCCTTTGCTTACGTCTTTCTCTGCCTGGGTTCTGAGCCCCCCATTGGATGGCTCTTCACCTGTTCCCTGAGGTGGAAAACTTCAAAGGGTTCTTTGGAAAGGAAGCTGTGTTGGATGGTGTTTTGCTGGGGAAAACTGAAGGAAGCGTTCATTGGACACAGGTGTGATGGCTAAGTCTGACTCGCGGAGGAACGGTTCGCTGAAGGGAGGAAGAGAGAGGGGTTTTTGCTTAAGCAACACGTGAAAGGGCACGGATGAAAGGATTCATTACTAAGAACACGATGCATTGGTCCGTTACCTCATTGCATAGTTGAGCTGCATTTGTTGGGGACTCCATAGAGAAATACACCAAAAACCTTGGTGGGCTGCAGGTTCTTGTTGCTTTGCAAGACTTGGGCTGCTTGGCAGAGTGATGTCAGCTGAGACAGATGACCGTGGGCTGAGGAAGGCAAGACCGTGGGAGACCGTGATGTTTGGAGGGTACAGTGGACTGGGGACAATGATGGAGGGCTGAGCTAGGTTTGAACTTGCAGAACTGCTTACAACTCTTGTGAGTCTCAGTCTTTGCTGACCTTTTGATTAAGCTGGAGAGAACACAGCCAAGACCTTTTCTGGCGTTCCCCCTGGTCTCTCCTGCTGGCTCAAGCTGGTCTCTGAGGCTGAGGCCCGTGTCTCTGGTGGCCATGTCACTGCTGATTCTGCTAACCCTTCTCTACCGAACTGGACTGCTGGTGTCTCTGTGAAGTGTTGCAGTGGATCCAGACTTCTGCTTGCCTGCCTGCTCGCTGAACTGCCATTTCCAGACAACACAGACAGGAGTTGCTCCAAGAACCTTTAAACAGGTCCCTTCCCCATATCCTTTCTTTCCCTACCTCTGGCGGGGGTGTGATGGAGCTGCGGGAGGTTAAAGGCGAAGAACCATCACTAAAATTAGGATTTGAAAAAAAAATTAAAGTTGCAATTACCTGCTGCTTTTCTCTGCCTGCTACTGACTATTTATTCTCTTTATTTTGCCTGCTATATATTTAATAGCCTTCGTTTTGGAATGAAAAGTACACCTTTCGTAGATCTTCTTCTGGGCCACACAGAACAAGCAGGGGGCTGGGTGGTGGTGTTACAAATCTTTGGCCATTGTTCCCAATGTCTTATTTAGACGCTAAAATACATGTGTACAAACATCAGTGGGACAAAATTCTGTGCACAATATACACATCATTAAATTATCTTGGTAGGTATACTGGCTAATTGTGTGTGTGTGTGTGTGTGAGTGTTTGTGAGTGTGTGCACGCGAGTGTGCTCTCGAATGCGCTCAGCAGTTCTGCCAGCTAATCCACTCTATAGCTCCCATCCCCACATCTTGTTGACCTGGCCCCCAATCCTTCCTTATATTCTGTCCTTATGAATATATTTGCACGATTTATTCTTTTGAGAATTTGTCTCCCTGCCTGTCTTTCTTTATTTCCTCCTCCTCTTGTTTAAGTATATACAAGACACAGTACAGCCAGTCTTCTTTTGCTGAGTTTCCACCAGACCCCCTTGGCCACAATCCATACAAAACCGCTCACTTGGTTCAGCACCCTCTGCTGTCAAGGTCAGCCACTCTCTAGGAAGGAGACCTGTTGGTCGCAGAATAATTCAAGGGACCTGGCTAAATGACACAGGATACACAATAAATAACCTACTTGGTTCTAGGACCTCATCCTCGCAGACTTTCCCGATCCCTGAGTCCATTCTCCTGCCACTTAAACCCCAACACTCACTCTCCAGGTAGCAGTTCTTGTTTTTCTAAAGCAATGCTGTCAAAGTGTTCTGCTAGCAACGGCGATGATGCAAACTCTTCACTCTTGATTGGTTAAACCAGCCTGAAGATGTTTCCAATCTCAGTGAGGCTGCATAATTATCTATACTTAGTGATTTTTTTTTTTTGGCTCTGGAAGACAGCTCCATTCTAAAGAGGTGTCGGTCTCAGTCTTCTGTCCCTTTGCTCCCTCCAGAATACAGGTGCTGGGAGGGCCCCCTGGGTGGTGGCTCTGCTAGTGAACCTCATGAGGCCAGATTCCTTCATGGTTGAAGGCAGAGACTCCCCAGGTAAGAACAGAGGGGTTCGTTTCTGGGTGCATTTTCTGGGATCGGCATGGGGCTAACTCCCCCCCCCTCCCTGTGGATCAAAGTCTCAGACTAGAGTGGCTCTGACTCTAAAGAGTCCCCTCATTGACCAGGAATCTCTCATGTCCTCCTCAGCCCCCATGATGGCTGCCTGGGAAGGTTTTCCTGTACCTGAGACACAGATGCCGGGTGGGGGAGGAAGGAAGGGGAAATTTTCCCCTGCTGGGGTCCTTAGGCATCAACATCAGACACTAGAACCCAGAGGCTGGAGTCAGAGAGCTGCCGGAGCCTCTTCTCACGAGCATACTCTTGTTGTTGGGGCTGTCAGGTGACTGGCAGTAACACCTCCCGTCAACTTGCAACTCCCTAGTTGGCATTCAGCATCCTGCCGAGAGTTTTGAGGTCTCAGGAAGTTAAGGATCAGACAAGTTGAGTATTTTAATTATCTCTGTTGCCTCGGGTTGCAGGGAGATGGGCTATACAGACACCAGCGTTGGTAGACCATGAAAATGCAGGTTGGCTGAAACAGAATTCTTGATAGCATAAGAAAAGACTGGCCTCACTAAATGCTATGAGAAGAGGAACCAGGCTGGTGGGGCGTCATTTTTCTCTGAGAACAAAAAACGCTCTGAGTTTATCATGTCCGTTTGAGAAATGGGGGGAAAATCAGCATAGAGTTTTAAATGATGGTGAAAACCCCACATGCACTTTCTTTACCTTGTAAAGAGGGGGTAGACACGATGAGGGACTGGAGGCTGGCACCTCATCTGAACTCTGACCCCTCAGAGGGGGCCTGGATGACCATGAAGTCATTTCTTGGCAGGAGGCCAACATTCCTGAAGGCCGAGGCTTAGCTTGGGAATAGGCAGACCCCAGCTCAGGCACAAAGCCATTTATCCTCCAAGTCTCAGGCACACAGAACTGGAGGTCTGGACGCCCACCATTCCAAGAACTCTTTCTCCTCTGTCCCACCTCCTTTCCCTTCCTTCTCTCCATGACCCAACATTCGAGTGTGTCTTGACACGAGGTGCTTAGTGTTCAGAAACATAAAATGGGCTGCAAGACGGCTCAGTGGCTAAAGCCACTTGCTGTCCAACCTGAAAACCTGAGTTTAATCCCTGGGACCCCACATGCTGGATTAGGGGTGGGAGGGAATAACAGGGGAGGGGGAGGGAAGAGGGACAGGGAGGATGGGGTTGGGGAGAAGGGAGGACACAGGGACTGCGGGGAGAGAGGGACAGGGATGAGGGGAATCGGGAGGGAGGGCAGACAGGGGAGTGAGGATGGGGAGACAGGGTGGGGAGGTGGGGGACGATGGGGAGGGAAGGACAGGGGTTAGGGACAGGGTGGGAGACAGGGGTGGGGAATGATATGGGGATTGGAGGCTTGTGGGGTGGGGGACAGGGCGGAAGGGAGGACTCACTCCTGACAGCTGTTTCCCTGTTCACATTTTAAGCAAATGCCAATAAGCCTTGACAGCATCCTGTGACTTTGCCTCTTAATGTTGCTTTTTGAGCATGTCGCCCGTCTGACTTTGTGCACAGGGCAGGCTTTCCCAGAGGTATCGGTTCCTAATCCTTTATGGTTTCCAGAGGATTTTTGTGATTCAAGGCCCGAAGGCGGAGTGTGCACTCAACAGTACAGAAAGGTCCAGCTTCCTGGTCAGGTTCATCTTCAACCTGGAGGAGTACTTACATTCGACAGTGACCTGGGGTTGTTAAGTGGCACTTGTGGAGCTGGGGGGGAGGCGGACGTGATCAGTGGAACGCCTGGATCTCCTGGGGACAAGTGAGCTGCTGTGAACATGGTCTGCAGGCAGAGTACAAGCTGGGGCCCCCCCCTTCACCGTGGAGAGAAATGGTGGGTGGAAGGGGGGAGGTCTAAAGTTCTCAGGAGAACCTCATACTAAGAGCATTTAAGAGGTTTTAACTATCCTCTGTGTGTCTAGTATTTATTTGTGTGTGTTCGTGCAGCCTTACAGTGCACACATGGAAGTCGGAACAATTTGAGAGTTGGTTCTCTCCTTCCATCACGAGGATCCTAGAGATTGAACTCAGGTCATCAGGCTTGGGGGCATCTGTGACTATGCTCTGCCCTCAGCTGTGAATTGTTGGCTTAGATTTTTAAAACCTGCTTTAATAAGGGTTCGAAAACACTTCAACCTCCCTTCTAGCCCACTACCCATCACAGGTAGTGGGAAGGAAGGTTAATTGGAAACAGGGGTTGTGGACCTGCTTAGAAGTAGTTCTTTGGAGCTCTTCCAGCCTTCGCAGTCCGGTTCTCTAGCAAACACCAACACGAATCAGCCGCGGCAGTCCAGTCCACGTGGCAATCACCACTCATGGATCGGCGGTGGTGGTTTGATCCAGAAGAAACCTCAAGGCTCTGCCAATTGGCCCGAGTGTGTGGAAATAGGAAGAAGCTGCCGGGGTATCATGAGAAGTTCTTTGGCAAGTCACTCTATGGAGTCATGGCAGGCAAAGATACAAGGCAAACCAACGCAAGAGTGTCCTCAGGGACATGCAAGGCGAACTAATGCCACAACCACCCCCCACTGTCTGTGGGGCCATATTTATATTCTTCCCCCCCAAAAATCACACTTTCTCTCTCTCGTCTGCTTCAGCAAAACATCCTCTCACCTGTGTCAGCTTCAGCACAACATCCTCTGACACAGCCGAGATTCCAAAGAAACCAGAAATTTCCACCTCAGTGAATGGTGGTCTCCTTCTAGAAACCTCAGAGTTCTCGGGGTCTTTGAGAAATAGTGTCCATTGAATACAGTGGGTGACTGGGGCGGGGGTGGGGGTGACCTGGCAGAGTATGAATCCTCCTTGTGTGTAGGGAGCGGCGTGGTAAAACAAAGATGGCGCCGACATCCAGTCCCGTCTGGTGGTAAACAACTTGCGCATGCGCAGGCTTGTCCCCTTGCCAGGGCGGCCGCAGGCTAATGGGGTGATTCGTGCTCTGCCAATCCCTGAAGGACAGGTAGCACGACCACAGCCTGTTGTGTATATAAGGCAAGCGCCTTTGCTGCTCGAGGTCCCCGTATCAACAAAGAGGTGTTCCTGCAGCAGTTGGGGCTGTTGAGAAGAATCCGACCGTGTTCGTCTTCCTTGCTGGCCGAGGTGGGCGTGACACTTGGGGCCTCTTCTGCTTCTCCAGTCCAGTTGGGGACCCCCACTACTCCAGCTTCCATTTCTGGTTTGAGACATAGATCAGGGCGGTCATGGTCTCTAGGGGACGCTCCTGTCCTAACAAAGCTTTCTGTCTCTTCTCTTTCTAGTGCCTCCGGAGGTGACGGTGTACCCAGAGAGGAGCCCATTGCTGCAGCAGCACAACCTGTTGCTCTGCTCTGTGACAGACTTCTACCCCAGGGACATACGTGTCAGGTGGTTCGGAAATGGGCAGGGAGGAGAGGTCCCGGGGGTCATGTCCACTGGCCTTACATAGAATGGAGACTGGACCTTCAGACGATTTGTAATGCTGGAAATGAACCAGAGCTTGGAGACGTCTACCAGATTGCCTTGTGGAACACCCAACCTCCCAAGACCTGTTTCTGTGTATGGGTGAGCATCGTTTTGTTTTCTGTATTTCTCAGCCTTGGCCTATATGGGCTGCCACTTCTGTGTTCATTTCATGTTGATGACAAGACACGTTCCCCTGATAGAATAATCCTAGTACCAGGGCAGGAGAAAACAGGACAGACATCCATCCTCTGAATGCCTGGGGGAATTCAGAGAAGGAGGGCTGTTAACCCACAGCTTGCCTCTAAGCCCGGGACCTAGTATTCTTTAACATTTTAATCTTTAGGGGCACTGTCATGGGCTGTAAGTCAGGGAGAGGCCTGGAGAAGTGTCTTAGCTGGTGAACGGCTTGCCACATAAGCGTGAGGACCTGAGATTGGCCCCCAAAGTTGATATAAAAAATCCAGGTGCTCTGGTCCCTGCTTGTAGTCCTAGGGCCTGGGGATGTGTGTGTGGAGACAGGGAGCCTATTAGCGTGTTCTAGGTCAGCCAGGGACATTGAACTATATAGCAAGAATAGTGAAGATGGCACCGGAGGAATAACACTGGAAGTTGACCCCTTGTCTATCGCATGCACGTGAACGCGCGTGCACGCACGCACACACACACACACACACACACACACACACACACACAAGACACACTCATACACATACATAACATAGACATTTACACCCTTACACAGAGAGAGACAGAGAGAGAGAGAGAGAGAGAGAGAGAGAGGGAGAGAGAGAGAGAGAGAGAGAGAAGGGAGAGAGAGAGAGAGAGGAGAGAGAGAGGAGAGAGAGAGGGAGAGAGAGGGAGAGAGAAGGAGAGAGAGGGAGAGGAAAGGAAGGAGGGAGAGATGGGGGGGAGGGGAGGAGGGGATATCAGGACCGATGGGGCGACTCCATTTCTAGATTTAGTTCTTCCTGAGCAGTACTGGGGCTTTGGGGCTTTAAGAAGTTGTGGCCAGACTGGAAGCATCACAGTGACTTTAAGTCTCATTTTCTCACAGTGGCTCAGTCTGAATATTCCTGGGAAAAGATACTGAGTGGCGCTGCAGCATTCCTGCTTGGGCTGACTGTCTTCCTCGTGGGAGCTGTTATCCACCTCAAGGCTCAGAAAGGTAGCAAGGCTCAGAAAGGTTCTGAAGAGAACCTTCCCACCTGCCCTGGGCTTCTCCACTTCCAGCTTCCTTTACTGAGGATCTGAGGGAGGGAGGCTGTGCTCAGGTGTCCCCCGTGACAGGGTTTCCTAAAGCCAGGAGGAAGCAGACAAGTGCTGAGCCTGAGGGCCACAAGCTCCCCCAGGAAAACCACATTTGATGCTGACTGGGGATCTCATTCTCTCTTTCCAGCGTCCATGGAGACTCAGCCTGGCAATGAGGTAAGCGCTCTGGTTCCTTGTCTTTGGCTGGCGGATCACGGCCTTGTTCTTTAGCCAGAGCAAGCATCATGGCGTAGGGGAGGCAGAGGTGCCTCTGGCTGGGTGATTGTCTTCTGAGTGTCTGGAGTTGGAGAAGCCTCCTGAGATCCTCTCACTCTTCCTGCAGGCTTCAAGGGCGCTTCTCCCACCTCACCCCTACTAAGATCCTAATGGAAGCTTCTCCCCCAGAGCCTGAAGAAGTGTGAAAAGGCTGGGGACCCGGGTTGGGTAAAGAATGCTGGCCGAAGGGTCTGTGAGATGTGGTCATGGATCTTCCCCTTCTGCTCTGCACCTCAGTACCCCCTCATTTTCAGGATGTGGTCCAGAAACTTCCTTAGGACCTAACCCGTTCCAGACCTAAGTTGCTTTGGTCTCTGTGGCTCAACCCTAACCCTGTGACTGGGATACCCCCGGCCTCTCTGTCTTCCAACCACAGCTTCTAGTCTTTCATACAGTTGCCTTAAAATCCTTATCAAAAAATAAAACAGTCACAGGTAACCATAGTGAATGTATAATTCAATGACTTATTCAAGGCAAAACCCATGTAATCACCTGCTCAGGTTAAAAAAAAAATCAGACAGTGGTGGTCTCTGTGGAATTACTCATACGCTTCAGCCAGTAAACACCCCCAGCACACACTGTCCATGTGGGTAATTGGATGGCTTCTTCCGTCAAACACACCTTCCTGTATACAACAATCCTTGGTCTTTCTTGTCTCCCAGACTTTCAGATGTTTGACCTCATCCTTTCTTTCTGTCAGGATTAAAGCAGTTGCGAAGCCTCAGTCTCCAAGGTGAAGAGATTATGTTGCCCGCACACACTCGGTGCCATCTGACCCACTCTCTTGCCCTTTGTGTTTTCCGTGAGTTAGCACCTGACGCGGGTGTGAAGGCGGGACTCTGGTTTGATTCATTTTGAGTCTAGAGGAGGTCATGACCTTTTCTGGAGTCACAGTGTATCTCCCTGTTTCTCTTTTCATGATGTTACAACAAGCATTGATGCTAATTGCCCGGGTCTGCTAATTTCCTGGGAGTTGCTACATTGTGACAGTCCATCTCTACGATTCCTTGTTTATTTATCCATGCTGTTGGCTCTGCTCACTGTTACCTGCACTAAATTTCAAAGTCAATGATGGTAAAAATGTCATCTTGCAGCGATTCCAGCCTGCAGGGTGTCACCATTGTGTCCTCTGCTGCAGGGTTCTAAAACAAAGCACTAATTTCATGTAATAGCAACCTTAGCAGAGCAATAAATTCACGGGTTTTGCTAAGTCTTGACACCTGAGCAATGTCTTTTTACTAATTTGACAGGATTGGGATTGTTTCTGCCGTATGCAGATGGGAAGGCTGTTGAAAAAATTGTTTGAGCTGTGAGGGAAACTTAGCAGCCTCCTTCAATACGGCATCACTTTGTCTTGGTAGAAAGTATTTTTTATTAATCTTTTTATTGTTTGAGAATTTTGTACATGTGTATCATGTGTTTTGATCAAATCCACTCCCATTCTCTCTCTTCTCACTTCTCCTCTCCCCTGACCACATTTACCTCCCGACTTCATATGTGTTTTTGCTTTAATTCACTGAGTCAATGTAGTTCTGCCTGGATGACATGGGGGCGGGTCCATCAGCCGGAGAGTAGGTGGCCTTTCAGGAGCCACATCCTTGAAGAACATGGAGTTTCACTCTGCAGCCGCCGTCAACTGCTTGCCAATAGCTCTTCAGCTCATAAATCCCTCCCACCCATGCTGGGATTTTGGAATGCTTGATCTTGGACTTTATATTCTAAATGGCTTTTAGCTTGTTTTGAAATAAATTACAGTTTAGTTGGTGGGAGAATTTTCTGGTGTATTTTCATTGTTTGAAAGGATATTAGTTTGTCTTAAATGGTCTCGACATTTGTTCTCTGATGTCAATAAAGAACATCAACTGTTTGAAGTAGATAAAGCTGGATCCACTCTCTGTTGCTTCTTTTTAATGTAAAATTATTTTTATTGTTTTTTTCTGAGGATATCATGTGGTGCATCTCCTGTGCTCCGGCAGGGAGCCCATGAGACGCTGGCTCCCCACCTGGAAACCCGGCTGCTCCAATCCTCACTTTGGCTCTTCTTCCACCCTTTCCCTGGTTCTGTTTGGTTCTATTTCCCCTAAGTTTTCCTTTTATTTAGATATGTTTCTTTCTGAAGATTTTTCTTCTAAAAGAACCATCTAAATAAACTTTGGTAAACTCAAGAAAAACAGAACTTCAAATGTAAAAAGCAAAACTAAAGTCAGATCATTCAAACGTGGCGGATGGGAGGATCGACAGGTGTGCTGGGGCAGAATCCCAGGCAGAAGGCTGAGAAGGACAGGAGATTTCTA
>NC_046171.1:7975892-8091338 GCF_011064425.1 Rattus rattus | reverse complement strand
CAGTGCCCTGGATGCTGGCAACCAGCTACGGGTGAGGCCCTGGTTCTTATCTTCTGTCTTTTTGAGCCATCTTGCTGTGTGGTCTCGGCTGGCCTGGACCTCACTTTGGAGACCATGCTGTCCTCAGATTCTTGGTAATCTTTCCCCTGCTGCCTCTGGAGGGTGTGGTCACCCTGCTGTGTCATCTTCCTGAAGTCTCCTTCCCATGGGAGCTTTGCTTCTGTTATTCATCCTGTGTTAGTTACACCAACAACATAACTATTCATACCTGTCCTGGGAATTCTCAGTTCCCATTGGCTTTTCCCCAGGACACCAGGAACCAGTGAACGGAGCTCCTGACCTAAGAGTCTGTGTGGGCTTAGCCTGCTTTGTGTTTCAGACGTTCTATCCCACCCTGCACTACTTTGCCTATCAGAGTCCTTTGCTGCGCTTGTTCTGTAGATGATAAGAGAAGTTGATTAACCTTCCAAAAGTCACACAGCAATGGAGCAATGGAGCCTGGGTCCAGATACAAGTCATCCAAATTCTCGTGTTCTTTGTAACTGTTACATTTTTTTATTCCTTCTTTTTTTTTCTATTTTTCGGAGCTGGGGATCGAACCCAGGGCCTTGAGCTCGCTAGGCAAGCGCTCTACCGCTGAGCTAAATCCCCAACCCCTTGTTACATTTTTTTAAAAAATAAGATTTATTTTATGTGTATGAGTGTCTTGCTTGTATGTATGTATGTATGTATGTATGTATGTATCTATGTACCTAGTGTCTTTGAAAGTCAGAAGAAGGTATGGATCCCCTGGAACTAGACTTATGGGTGGTTGTGAACCACCATGTGGATGTTGAAACTCAAACCCTGGACCTCTGGAAGAGCAGCCAGTGCTCTTAACTGCTGAGCTGTTTCCCCAGCCCCTGCATTACATTTCTCTAAATTGGATATAAAATTTCCCAGCTTAGAGGCTGGAGAGATGGCTCGGCAGTTAAGAGCACTGGCTGTTCTTCCACAGGACCTGGGTTCAATTCCCAGCACCCACATGGCAGCTCACAACCGTCTGCAACTCTAGTTCCAGGGTTTCTGACACCCTCACACAGGCAAAATGCCAATGAACCTAAAACAAAAATAAATTATAAACAATCTTCTCAGTTTATTAGTGGGTTATTAGAAATGTGTATGACATAGGAAAGGTGATGTATGGGGTGAGCGATGGGAGGTGAAGAGGAGGTGGTATGATTATATTTCATTATATTCATGCGTGACATTCTCAAAGCATAAACTAATATGTATTCTTGAATGCAAAAAATATTCCCACATCTTAAGGCTGGACGAGGCAACCCTAGTCTTACTGCAACTTAGTATGTGGTGTTTGGTTGATGTCCTTGGGAGGCTTGCTCCCCCCACCCCAAGGAAAATGGAGGCGTGGTGGTGGGGTGAGGAGGAGGGACTGGGAGGAGAGGAGGAGGGGGAAGAGCAGTCGGAATATAATATATGGGAGAAGAATAATTTTCTTTAAGAATTTCCCGGCTTAGGGGTTGGAGATTTAGCTCGGTGGTAGAGCGCTTGGTAGCAAGCGCCAGGCCCTGGGTTCGGTCCCCAGCTCCGAAAAAAAAAAAAAAAATCCCGGCTTACGGATAGAGATGAGAGACTATGCAGTCCCCTCCCCCTCGTGCTCCCGCTCTTCATCTATCTGTACCACCTCTTGAGAAGACGCCTTAAAAAAAAATCAAAGGTTTGGAGAGGCGCTCCAGACCCGGGATATCGGCATCCTTGGGAAGTGACAATGTGTCCCAGCCTTGGAAGCACAGGGGCCTCCTGGACCGTAGAGGCCCCGGACTGTAAGGTCTGTGTGTTTCTGCAGGTCCAGCGGCTCCTGTATGAGAGCCCCGAGTGGGCCTCTCGGACGGTTCTTCTGATCACCCAGCAGCTCAGCCTGGCAGAGCGGGCCCACCACATCCTCTTCCTCAAAGAAGGCTCTGTCTGCGAGCAGGGCACCCACCTGCAGCTCATGGAGAGAGGAGGGTGTTACCGGTCCATGGTGGAGGCTCTTGCGGCTCCTTCAGACTGACCGGCTTCTGGACTGCACGCTGCGCGAGTCCCTCCCCCTGCTGTCCTCTGCTCTGTGTGGCGGAGAACCTGGGAGCAAAGATTTTACCACATCCACGGAGATAGCTGAGGAGCGATGGTGTTTGTTACATGAGAAAAATATAACCTCTAGGAGATGCCCGGAATTTACCACCAATGTTTTCCGGCCCCGCCCCCTGTTAGACGGGGGATGGGGGTAGGTACCCCAGGCTAACACTGAGCTGCTGAGTCTCCTGTCTCCAGTGGAGTTTGCATCACGGCATGCGCCCACAAACCTGGCTTATGTGGCGTTGGGACAGAATGAGAAGAAACGCTCAAAATGTACAGAGAAGGGGCAAATAGCTTGCAATTAACCAAAGGCATAGGCTGGCCTATGGGTATTCTGCGGGTTCTCGATATTTATAATAAAACTGGTGTTTTGTACCGTGGCTTCTCCTGTTTCTTAGCTCCCACAAACTGCTCGATGAGTTAGCCAGCACCCTTCCCCACACACAGCCCAGTGTCCCGTTCTTCAGAATTCTGTTTTACTGCCGGGTCCATCATCTTCCTGGCGCTCTCATTTCTCTTCCCTACCCACCCACCGACTTCTAGTGCTGAGCAGGACCAGGCGGCAGCCCCTCTGTCCCCGCACTCCAAGGCATCAGCAGCTGCATCTAGGAGCCCCTCTCTTCCTCGCTGAGGCTGGAGGAGGCGCGATAGCGCAGCGGGGTGGGGGGTGGGGGAGACTCCAGAACTCCAGACTGGATTACCTCGCCGGCTCTGATTTTTCTGAACCTCTCACCTTCTCCTCAGCCGCACACGCCGGAGTAATCTTAATGAAACGGAAAGGATTAGCCAGTAAATCTCTTCCACTCAGGGAGGGCCCGGTGGCGTGACGTCAGCAGTTGCTGGGCAGATAAGGTCCGCAAAGGTTGGAAAGAGAGGTGGGGTTTAGAATTTAAGGAAGGAGCGCTCAGCTCTGACTTGCGCGACTTGAACAGCCCTGGGCAGAAGGGAGCGTCCACGTGGGTTGCCTCAGGGTAGTGAGACTGTTGGACCGAGAGGGGCCCTAGAAAGGACACATAGAAAGACCCGAACTGTGCCCTCTCCTTGGTTCGTCCTTCCCCATCTTTTTTCCCCTGGTCGTCTCAGGACTTAAAGGCCCCGTGCAACTATTTATCACATTTTCCAGTTTCTATAAAACGATGCTCATTTAAGTGCTGCCCCCATCCCCAGGACGCACGCCTAGGTGAATCTGCTCAATGCTTCTCTTGGGTTCCAACTTTCTAGAGAACCTCTTTAAGGTGACAGGACCCTATCCAGTCCTCAGCTGTTCCCAGAAGATGCAAGTACCCCACCTCTAGGCGGCCTCCGAAGGCGCACCTCTTCTTTTATCCCACAGCCCACTCTCTAGCTGGTTTTCACCGACGTGGCATCAGGAAAACTTGTCCCCAACATATTTTTAGTTCAGACACGGGCTAATTGGGCTCTACTCGGAAAGGGCAGGGGTTGGGGGTGGGGGACTGGTTCCCTCCTCTTGGTGCTGTGGCTTTCGCTTTCACTTCCTTGTCCGAGAGTCGACGGATCTCCGGGGCTAAGTCGTCATGGCGTTACTGGATCTGTGCGGCGCTCCTCGGGGGCAGCGGCCCGAGTGGGCTGCGGTGGATGCAGGAAGCGGGCTTCGCTCGGACCCAGGACACTACAGTTTCTCCGTGCAAGCTCCGGAGCTCGCGCTTCCCCGGGGAATGCAGGTGAGGACTGTAGGGGTTCTTGAGAGATGCAGGGGGTGGGTGGTGGTGGCGGCACGGAGGAAGGACTGTCTGCCTGGGTCTGAGGAGGTGAGGAAGCATGGAGGGGCTGTTCAGGAGAGCAGCATCCAGGCCAGCCCTGAAGTTAGTTAACATGGGAAGGCGGGAAGGAGGGAGGATGAGAAAGGGGTGGGGGAGGGAGAGAGGGAGAGAGACACACACATGGAGGGGCCACAGAGAGACTGAGAAGATGGTTGGTGCCCCCCCCCCCAAGATACCATGCACAACTCGCCATGCCTTCACAGACCCACGACTAACGACTACAGGGACTGCACAGTTGTCTTGGGAGACCAATGAACTTGAGAGGCTAACCTGGCCTCAGCAACCCTCCCTATGTATCCTAGGACACGTTAGGTGGCCTAGGTCTCAAGCCCCTCTACCTTAAAAGGAGAATACGTTATTAAAATGTGCTTTTCGAGAACCGAAGGAGCCACGGATCAGGAAACACCTTGAAGTCGGCTACCATGGCCTTCGCTCCCGTGTTCCCGAAGGCAGAAAGCTGGCTTAGATCCTGCTTTCCCTTCTTCTGAGACATTGCCCTCTAGGGTCTGCAGACCCCTCCTCATCCCGAAACCCTGCCGGGAGCCTCCTAGAACTGAGGCCTCTTCCCTCTCTCAGCCCACTGAATTCCTGAGGTCCTTTGGTGATGACCAGGAAAGGAAGGTTCAGATTGAAATGGCGCACGGCACAACCACACTGGCCTTCAAGTTCCAGCATGGAGTCATCGTGGCGGTGGACTCCAGGGCCTCCGCAGGGAGTTACATTGGTGAGTCCCGGTGCTCCGGCGGCCAGGCCCTCTCAGCAGAGCTTAAGGCCTGCACCTAATCGGGCATTGAGTTAGAGTGCATCAGGGAGAGCCGGGGGCTCATTTCTTGGATCTCAAAACTCTTTCAGCTACCATAAGGGTGAACAAGGTGATCGAGATTAACCCTTACCTGCTTGGAACCATGTCTGGTTGTGCAGCCGACTGTCAGTACTGGGAGAGGCTGTTGGCCAAGGAATGCAGGTGGGCAGGTTTTAATCATTTGTTGGGTGCCCCCCCCATGTCCCCTATACCCACTCGGTGGTCCGCTGTGGTGATCATAAGGTTTTTAAAGCCTTTGTGTGATTAAAAAATCTCCCAAACCCTAGCCTGTGTCCCTGTGTATAAACCAGATAACCTGGCAATTATTTAACCGAAAGGATGGTGCCATTCACTAGGCTTTTTAAAAATGTGGTTCAGAGATTTCTAGATCCTAAATCTGTCTTTATCCTTACGTCACACGGGTTCACACCTTCCAAACACACACCTCTACAATCCCTTCTCCCTCATTCTATGGGAGGGAAGGAATGCTCACCTGCCACCCCTGAGGCCTCCTTCCTTCCCCCACAGGCTATACTATCTGCGGAATGGGGAACGCATCTCCGTGTCTGCAGCCTCCAAGCTACTTTCCAACATGATGCTGCAGTACCGGGGTATGGGCCTCTCCATGGGCAGCATGATCTGCGGCTGGGACAAGAAGGTGGGTGGCCTGCCCCTATGCCCGCCTGGGTGAGAGGTCTCTTACCCATTGAGCCCTCCCCTCCCCTGTGCTTGGTCCAGGTTTTGATGTTTACCGAAGTGTGGCCTGTCTTTTGTTTTGTTTCTAATAAATACATTGTGTTACAGGTTTAAAAACATTGTATTTATTTATTTTTTCATGTAGTTGCCCTAGACAAGGCCCAGAAGAGGGCATCAGATCCCATTACAGATGGCTCTGGAGCTCCAGAATTCTAAAGAGCAGCCAGTGCTCTAACCGCTGAGCCATCCTCTAGCCCCTTAAAGGCGTCAGCCTTAAAGCAAATGTTTCTGTAGGTGACATTTAGGTTACCGCTTCCACAAGTCACACTTGATCAATAAACCATTTCCAAGGTCAGCTCGGGATGTTTTCTCATCTTCTAGGGACCGGGACTTTATTACGTAGATGACAATGGGACTCGGCTCTCGGGACAGATGTTCTCCACAGGCAGCGGGAACACCTATGCCTACGGGGTGATGGACAGTGGGTACCGGCAGGATCTCAGTCCTGAGGAGGCCTACGACCTTGCCCGAAGAGCTATTGTTTATGCTACCCACAGAGACAGCTATTCTGGAGGAGTTGTCAACAGTAAGGGCTCGGTGCTCCCCAAAGCACCTGGGGAGGCCACGGCTCCCCCAGCCCCTGGGAGAAGGGGGTGAGCTTAGATTAGGAGACTCGGGGGAGACAAGTGGAGATTGTCAGATGTGAGAACACTGAAGTCCCAGACAGAGGTTTGCAGCTTGTGTGTGGGGGTGCGGGGTGTGAGTGCTTAATGCTCATGTCAGGGACTGCTGCTTACACCACATCATCCTGGCAGAGACTCACTGCTCGCCTGACGCCATGTTCTTTTCTCAATCACTCACAGTGTACCACATGAAGAAAGACGGTTGGGTGAAAGTGGAGAGCACTGACGTCAGTGACCTGCTGCACAAGTACCGAGAGGCCACTCCGTGATCACTGCTGGGCAGACATCCTCCCGGCCCTGAGGAGCTGGCAGACTCAGGGACCTGGGACACTTCAGTCTTAGGAGAAAGCACGGGCCCAACCTGGGCTGAGACAAAGCCTGAGGCTATGGAGACATCTTTGTTTTTACCCCTCTCACTCAGCCAGCCCTCACGGATACCTTCTAAGTACAATAAAAGAAAAACAGTTCTACATGTCTCTGTGTTGTGGCTGAATGGGGTCAGGCCGTGGGGTCCTTTGGAGGGAGGGCTAGGGAGCAAACAGGAAGTCAGACGACGCTTCCATTGAGAAGGGGTTCACCAGGTTCTTCCTTCGGGCCCCATCTCTCAGGAGGACCTGTCACCCATCCACAGCCCTTCCAAGAGCGTCATGATCTCGGGACTCCCGTGTGGCCCCTCGTGTATGTTTTGGGGTGACTGGGAGGACTTTGTGATGACAATAATCACGGAAAGGCTCAAGTAGCCCCTTCGTGACATTGGATATTGAATGTAAAGATGTGTCTGAGGTTCAGTTTCATGATGTTTCAGCCCGGGCTGCAAGGTGTCAGCACAATGAGGAGAGGTGAGCAGGACTCTCTGGGGTGGGGGAAGCAGAGGAGAAAGTGAAAGAAAAGAAAGGAACCCCTGGGTCTTCTGTCAGTGCAGGAGTGGTCAAGAGCCAGGTCATGGGTTAGAGGACTCTGAGAGCCAGGACAGCCAGCGGGAGCCTTCTCCACAGGGGGTAAAGAGGTGGAGTGTGTGTGTGGGCGGTGTGTGTGTGTGTGTGTGTGTGTGTGTGTGTGTGTGTGTGGTTGGTCCTAAAACCGGGAGCAGATGGGTATAGCCACCTAGCAGGACCTGCTTTAATGTCACCCCCCTCCCCCTCCCTCAACATTGAACTTCAAGTGACTCATGGGTAGTCACACCAACATTTCTAAGGGGATTTTCTCCTTCATAGGTAGTTTCAGCCCATTGAGTCATTTCAGCGTGTTGTGCTCTGGTGGACGCTGTTTTTGAGAATGGAACCCAATGCCTCATCCTGTTCTGTGAGGCCTCTTCCCTTGAGGGGGGGTGATTTATGCTGTAACTGGGCTCTGGGGAGCGGGTCAGGTAGGACTATCTCTCCCCCTTCAATGGTGTTAGCCTACAGTCACTTCTGACTATCTCACAAACAGCAGGCCCTGGCACTGACCCAGGGCCTTCACCACAGGTATTGGGTGCTGGGAAGAAAGTCTGAGGACAAAGGGCCAGAGCCTTCTGGGTTCAAGAACTGTGAAAGGGAACCTTTGACCTGGTGATAGGAACTGAGGCCTTCTTGTATGCCCCAATTTTTACCCCAGACTCCTATTCTTGAGCTTGCATGGGAAACAAAACAAAACAGAACCTCAGGCCTCTCTTCCCTTCCAGCCTCTGTCCTTCCCTCTTCTTCCTCCCTTTTTCCAAAGCGATTCGAGGTGGGACTCCAGTGTGGGCAGCTGACGGGAGGGGACCTAAAGCCACTCCCTCCTCCGTTTTTCTCCCTCTCCTCCCCCTTTCTCCATGACTATTCTCGTCCCTCTGCTTTTTTCCTCAGCCTATGCTCCTTGCTCCTTTCTGTCCTAACCTCCTCCTACTTTTTCCCTTGCCTCAAACCTACTTACTGGACAGCGAATCTTGGTCTCAGGCAACTTTTCTCTACCTCTGAACTGTATTCCCAGTTTAATGGGCACTTCTTAACATATGTTCCGAGGTCAGAGAAATGCAGCCCCCTCCCCCACTTTCAAAGCATCTCGGACCCTCAGAGTTCTGCTAGTAGCAGCCTCGGCCACGGAGGACGAGCCTCCTTGGGGACCTGGGGCGCTCACCCTACTGGCAGATTGACAGGCGCCATCTGCTGGCGGCTGTGTGCAGCGCCGCGACCGCGGCAGCGAAGTGAAAGCGAAAGCCCGGGACACGGGCGCGCTCACTGTGAGGGCGTCGCTGCGCACCCAGAAGACCCAGTTTGGGAGGAAGCAGATTTCAGAAGCTCTCCTGAGGTGCCGCTCCGCAGCCGCAGGTAAGTTCTTTTGGAGAGAACCCGAGCGTTAGCAAGAGTGCGGTCCATTCCCAGATCCTTGGTGTCCCCATTCCGTTCCCCACTCCTTGTCCCCTGTCTTGGGTCTTCTGAGGCATCAAGTCCTCTGCTCCGTGGCCCTGCCCCACCCAGTGTCTCAGGTCCCCTGCCCCTCACTCCTTGCCCAAGGTCCTTTGCTTCACTCTTTTGCCCTGCGTCCCCGGTCTTCTCTCGGGCGCCGCTGGCCCAGCGCCCATGCTTGGAACCTCCTGTCCCAAGCCCTCTACGGCTACTGAACTCACCCGCATCCCGCCCCTGCACCGGGTCTCCTGGCTCTAAGGACCCGGGGAATGGTGGTGGGGCAGTGTGTCTGGGGACTGAGTCTTCTTGGCTAACACCAACAAGCTTCGAGGAGACAGGCGCAGTGGCAGCGGATCGCCTCTGCCCCCCCCGTGGTGTGCGCGCGCGTGTGTGTGTGTGTGTGTGTGTGTGTGTGTGTGTGTGTGTGTTAGAATGGCAGCATGACCTCAATCCTAAGTGAGACTTGACTAGGAGGGGACCTTTCCAGTGAGCAAGGAGCCTCAGTGTGTATTTGGGGCAGGAGGCCCCGTGACCAGGTTTGGAACTCCACAGCCCTAATTTCTCACTTTCTTTCCGCAGACCCCACCATGGCGCTGTCCCACCCGAGGCCCTGGGCCTCTCTGCTGCTGGTGGACCTGGCTTTACTTGGGTTGCTACAAAGCTCTCTGGGAACTCTGCTTCCCCCGGGGCTGCCAGGACTATGGCTGGAGGGCACCCTGCGACTTGGAGTGCTGTGGGGACTGCTAAAAGTGGGAGGGCTGCTGAGACTTGTGGGGACCTTTCTGCCCTTGCTCTGCCTGACTAACCCCCTGTTTTTCTCGCTGAGAGCCCTGGTGGGAAGCACCATGAGCACCTCAGTAGTCAGAGTGTCTTCTGCCTCTTGGTGCTGGCTGCTTGCTGGCTATGGAGCCGCGGCGTTGAGCCTTGCCGTGTGGGCTGTGCTGAGCCCCGCTGGAGCACAGGAGAAGGAACCAGGCCAGGAGAATAACAGAGCACTCATGATACGGTTGCTGAGGCTGTCCAAGCCGGATCTGCCTTTCCTCATCGTTGCCTTCATCTTTCTTGCGATGGCTGTGTGGTGTGAGAGGGAGAGACCATTGTGAGAGGGAGGTGGGAGAAGGGCCATGCCAGAGCTCAGCCTCCTTATCTTTCTTGTCTCTTTCAGGGGAGACGTTAATCCCTCATTATTCGGGTCGTGTGATTGACATCCTGGGAGGTGATTTTGACCCAGACGCCTTTGCGAGCGCCATCTTTTTCATGTGCTTATTCTCTGTTGGGAGGTGAGAGATGATTGACTCCTGGTGCCCGGAAGAGGGCACCAGATCCCAGGATAGATGGTCGCGAGCCTCCAGGCGGTCGCTGGGAATTAAACTCAGGAGCTCTAGGAAGAGCAGCCAGAGAGCGCGCTTAGCCTCTGGAGCCATCTCTCCAGCCTGCCTTTGACTCTTTTTATACAGACCCAGAAGCCTGAAGTTTCTAGCAAACAAATAAAAATGCTCTGGGGGTTGGGGAAGGCCCTGGGTTCGGTCCCCAGCTCTGAAAGAAAAAAAAATGCTCTGCTTGGCTGGGCTATGGTTAGGATGAGAGGACTCAGGTACAGCGAGAAGGTGCAGGCTCTCTCTCTGTATGTCTCTGTCTCTCTCTCTCTGTTGTGTGTGTGTGTGTGTGTGTGTGTGTGTGTGTGTGTGTGTGTGTTTCTTCTCTCTCCCTAGTCCTTCATTAGGCCTCTGTTCTAGTTTTGCTGGTTTTGTTTTTCTCTTGTGACCCCGAACCCCTTATGGGTCAGTTCTCCCTGTTCTCCTGTCTCAGGCTTTGTCTCTCTTTGGTATCTCTGTGGCTTTGGCTTTTGCGGTTCCTTCTGATCTCTTTCTGCATCTATGGAACTCACTTCTACCTTCGAATCTGCTCTGTCTGGAGGATTTTCCTGCCATAGATCCTTAACTGTGGGCTGTTCTCGGGCATGTCCTGTTCTAAACTAGGCACGCTTGTCTTTCTTTTGTGAACAAGGGTAGGTATATGCACTAGGGGTCCCAGGACAGCTTGCTGGAGTCAGCCCGGTCCTTCCACTGTGTGGGGCCCAGACATGGAACTCAAGTCCGCACCAGGCATGGTGACAAGTGCCTTTATCTCCTGAGATGGCTTACACAGTTTGATTTCTTTTTTTTTCTTTTTTCTTTTTTTTTTTTTTTTTTGGTTCTTTTTTTTCGAGCTGGGGACCAAACCCAGGGCCTTGTGCTTCCTAGGCAAGCGCTCTACCACTGAGCTAAATCCCCAACCCCCACAGTTTGATTTCTTAAAAACATTCTTTCCTCTGCACTAACTCAGGTCATCATGGCGGGTGATTCTCAAATGTTGTTTCACACTTAGCTCTGTTTTATAAACCCAGTTGTTTCAGGGACACTGTTGCCAGTTAGGGACGCTGACCTCTCACTCGTGTGCTCGGAACCTCAGTGTATCACGCTCCCCCTGGTCCTTCCTAAAGATGTCCCCCCTTCAGTGTCCCCATCCACAGACCTCTGTACTGCACTCTGGGCCTCTGCTTCATGCCCAGGCAGCATCCTGCTGCTCCTTGCTTTCAGAACTGTCTCCTGGATTAGGGAGGTAGCTCAGTGAATTATGTGCTTATTGTGCAAACATAGGGACCTGGGTTCGAATCTTTATCACCCAGGCCCTGTGAGTCTCAGGGTGTGGGGTGAGTACAGGTGGATCTCATGGCGATGGTGCATGGCCAATCTAGCAGAGATGGTGGGTTCTAGGTCTAGTGGGAGACCCGGTCTTCAAAAACTAAGGTGGAGAGTGATCTAGAAAGGCATCTGATTTAGCTCAGTGGTAGAGCACTTGCCTAGCAAGCACAAGGCCCTGGGTTCGGTCCCCAGCTCTGAGAAAAAAAAAAAAGAATATGAATAAGAAAGGCATCTGATGTCATCCTTTGAACACACACACACACACACACACACACACACACACACACCCAGAGCTCACCATTTCGTGTCTTCTCATCCAATATGGCGACTGAATTTGCATGTGAAGACTGGGGTTATCCACAGAATGGGAGGGAGGGACTTACTGCTGTTTCCTTTGGAAGCACATGTGACCAGCGAGCCTTGAGCACCTGGGGTTCGTACCGGTTGTAAGGTGATCCACATCTAGCTTCCGTGTCTTCCCTTCCTCATTGCTTATTTGTGTGTCCTCACCACTCTCTCTTTTCCCCTTTGCCTCTCGTTTACTACCCCGATCTCTCCCCTCCCCCTTCTCTCCATCCCTCCACCCTGCCCTTCTGCTGCCTGCCCCCACTCCACCCCACCCCCAGCTCCCTCTCTGCAGGCTGCCGAGGAGGCTCCTTCCTCTTCACCATGTCCAGGATCAACCTGCGCATACGAGAGCAGCTTTTCTCATCTTTGTTGCGCCAAGACCTTGCATTCTTCCAGGAGACCAAGACAGGTGAACGTGGCGTCTGTCCTCTGGCCCTTCCTGGAGTCTTCAGTCATTCTCCTGTCTGCCTGCCTGCGGGAGCCTGGCAGTTTTCTTTTAGAGCAGGGTAGAGGTCTAGCCCAGTCTCTTTGTAAAGGATGAGGGATGAGAAGAAGCCAGGGGGAGGTCTTTGGGTTTCTTGCAGAAAGTGGGTTTTCATCATCTTCTCTGCCCGCCCCCCCAGGGGAGCTGAACTCACGGCTGAGCTCGGACACCTCCCTGATGAGCCAGTGGCTCTCTTTAGATGCCAATATCCTGCTGCGGAGCCTGGTGAAGGTGGTGGGGCTGTACTACTTCATGCTCCAGGTCTCCCCGAGACTCACCTTCCTCTCCCTGCTGGACCTGCCCCTCACAATAGCAGCCGAGAAGGTGTACAACCCCCGCCATCAGGTATGTGTACATGTCACAGTACCCGGGAGAAGGCTGAAGCGTAGAGGTGGCTTCCACCTGCAAATCCCAGGATGGTAGGTAGGTAGGTAGGTAGGTAGGTATGTAGACAGACAGACAGATAGATAGATAGACAGACAGATAGACAGATGGACAGGTGGACAGATAGGTAGATAGATAGATAGATAGATAGATAGATAGATAGATAGATAGATAGATAGATAGGCAGGCAGATAGGTAGGTAGGTAGATAGATAGACAGATGGATAGATAGACAGACAGACAGACAGCTGGATAGGTAGATGGATGGATGGATGGATGGATGGATGGATGGATGGATGGACGGATGATGGATGGATGGATGGGTGAGGTGGGTGGGTGGGTGGGTGGACAGACAGATGGACGGATGAATGGGTGGGTGGATGGACGGATGGATGGGTGGGTGGGTAGATAGACACACGGATGGATGGATTGATGAACCGGACAGACGGACGGACAAATGGATGGGTGGGTGGATGGACGGATGGATGGGTGGGTAGATGGATGGATGGACGGACGGATAGATGGAGGGATGGACGGATGGACACATGGATGGATGGATGGATGGATGGATGGATGGATGGATGGATGGATGGATGGATGATGGATGGATGGACGGACAGACAGACACATGGATGGACAGACGGACGGACGGACGGATGGATGGGTAAGTGGATGGATGGATGGATGGATGGACAGACCAGACGGACGGACAGGTGGGTGGGTGGGTGGGTGGATGGATGGATAAATAGGCACACAGACAGACAGACAGACAGACAGATCTTGCCTTTCAGCCCCTACAGTTTGTTGTATGGCTTGTACCATTTTCTTGGTTCAGTCATTCACTGATGGACATTTGAATTGAGGAGGTTGAGGGACTCACTTTCGATCTATAAGCAGGAGTGGTTCATGTGTATTGCTATGGCAGAGGGAGGTGAGCAGGGCCTCTTTCTGCCTCTCATGAGCTTCTCAGAGTCTGTCATGTCCCCCAGTGACCGTGAATCAGTGACAGACATCTTAGGAGGTTTTCGCTCTGTTTGTTTTTATTTTACGTATGGGTATTTTGCCTGCACGCATGCAAATGATCTGGGTACAGTGCCTGAGGAAGCCAGCAGGGGGCATTGGGTCTCCTGGAACTGAGTCACAGACAGTTGTGAACCACCGTGTGGGTGCTGGGAATGGAACCCAGGTCCTCTAGAAGAGCAGCCGATGTTCTTATCCATGGAAGCATTTCTCCAGCCCTAGAAAGTCTCCCCTTTACCCTCAGCATAGGTAATTGGATGTGTGTGGTGTGTGGTCTGTGTGTGCGTGTGTGTGTGAGGTGTGTGTGTGTGGGTGGTGTGTGTGTGTGTGTGTGTGTGTGGTGTGTGTGTGTGTGTGTGTGTGTGTGTGTGTGTGTGGTGTGTGTGTGTGGGTGTGTGGTGTGTGTGTGTGGGGGTGTGTGTGGTGTGTGTGTGGGTGTGTGGTGGGGTGGGGGGGGGGTGTGGGGGGTGTGGTGTGTGTGGGGGGGGTGTGTGGGGTGTGGGTGTGTGGGTGTGTGGGGGGGGGGGGGGGGTGTGGGGGTGGGGTGTGTGTGGTGTGTGTGTGTGGTGTGTGTGGGTGTGGTGTGTGTGTGTGGTGTGTGTGTGTGTGTGTGTGTGTGTGTGTGTGTGTGTGAGTCCTGAGGCTGAGTGTCAGTCCCACCTTCTGGCTTTCTCTTGTAATAAATCACACAGATGTGGAACTCACCGAATTGTTCACTTTTGGGCCACAGTTCCGAGCACAAGCCTCCACGTTTCCCCCAAACGCATGATCATTTCATTTTCTTTTCTCATTTGAACAGAAGCCACTGTCCCCTGCAACATGTCATGGTACAGTTGATTATTGTGGCTTCAGCATACATTTTTCTAACCATCAGTGACGTTACGCGCACTTTCCTGTGCTTCTGGGGCATTTGACGCCTGACCATGCAATGCCTTTGGTTACTCTTTGACTCTTTGGCTAGAGAAATTCCTTTGCCCATTTTCTTTCTTTCTTTCTTTCTTTCTTTCTTTCTTTCTTTCTTTCTTTCTCTCTTTCTGTCTTTCTTTTCTTTCTGGGTGTGTTTTAAAAAGATACTCTTTATATTTTTAAAACTGTACTTTTAAAATGTATTCCACATTTATCCTGGATGTTAGTGGACATGCTGGGGACAGCATGGGTAGGCTAGTGACACATGGGCTCTGACGGAATTCACCAAGACAGGAAAAGGACTGATAGAGACACCAGAGTGGCTCCAGCCGAGATGGCAGAGAAGGGGGGATTCTGAGGGGCTGCTGTTTTGGGGGTGTTTCTGCATGCACAGTCAGGCCGTGTCCAGGGTCACAGCGTCCTGGAGTAGTTAGCTTGTGCTTATCATGGCCTTGAGGCACTGGCAGGCTCACCACAAGTCAGAAACGGCTCAACCCAGAACCCACACTTTGCAGCTGGGTCTTGTGGTTAACTCTGAGGGGATAATGGTTCTGCTCAGAGGCAAAGGACCCGCTGAGCCCAGCCTTCCTGAGGCAAACAGTCTTGTGTGAAGTTGGGTGACTCAGGTCAGCTGCCATTTTGGGACAGCAGCTGCTGCTTAACTGCCTAACGGATGAATGATTTACAAAGACGGCCATGACCTGGATGGCTTATTCACTGTGAACAGGGTCGCCTGCACTCACGTGCACATTCAGACTCAATATATACACACACAAATGAAAATAAAATAAATCTTTTTCTTTTCATTTCCCTAATTTCTTTCTTTCTTTTTTTTATCTTTATTAAATTGAGTATTTCTTATTTACATTTCAAATGTTATTTCCTTTCCTGGTTTACAGGCCAACATCCCCTTCAACCCTTCCCCTCCCCTCTACATAGGTGTTCCCCTCCTCATTCTCCCCCTTACTGCTCTCACCCTAGAATCTAGTAGAAGGCTTCCCCTTCCACTGGTGCTCTTACTAGGGTATTCATTTCTACCTATGAGGTTGGAGCCCAGGGTCAGTCCATGTATAGTCTTTGGGTAGTGGCTTAGTCCCTGGAAGCTCTGGTTGCTTGGCATTGTTGTTCATATGGGGTCTCAAGCCCCTTCAAGCTCTTCCAGTCCTTTCTCTGATTCCTTCAACGGGGGTCCCTATCTCAGTTCAGTGGTTTGCTGCTGGCATTTGCCTATGTATTTGCTGTAGTCTCGGTGTGTCTCTCAGGAGAGATCTACATCCGGTTCTTGTCTGCCTGCACTTCTTTGCTTCATCCATCTTGTCTAATTGGGTGGCTGTATATGTATGGCCACATGTGGGGCAGGCTCTGAATGGGTGTTCCTTCTGCCTCTGTTCTAAACTTTGCCTCCCTATTCCCTCCCAAGGGTATTCTTGTTCCCCTTTTAAAGAAGGAGTGAAGCATTCACATTTTGGTCATCCTTCTTGAAAGTTTCATGTGTTCTGTGCATCTAGGGGTAATTCAAGCATTTGGGAGTAGCCACTTATCAATGAGTGAAATACCATGTGTGTTTTTCTGTGATTGGGTTACCTCACTCAGGATGATATTTTTCAATTCCATCCATTTGCCTATAATTTCCTTAAAGTCATTGTTTTTGACAGCTGAGTAATATTCCATTGTGTAGATGTACCACATTTTCTGTTTCTATTCCTCTGTTGAAGGGCATCTGGGTTCTTTCCAGCTAATGGCTATTATAAATAAGGCTGCTATGAACATAGTGGAGCACGTGTCTTTTTTATATGTTGGGGCATCTTTTGGGTATATGCCCAAGAGAGGTATAGCTGGGTCCTCAGGTAGTTCAATGTCCAATTTTCTGAGGAACCTCCAGACTGATTTCCAGAATGGTTGTACCAGTCTGCAATCCCACCAACATTGGAGGAGTGTTCCCCTTTCTCCACATCCTCGCCAGCATTTGCTGTCACCTGAGTTTTTGATAAAATAAATCTTTATAAAAAGTGTTCTTACAGTTTTAATTTTTACATCTAGGTCTTTGATCCATTTTGAATTACAGCTCCACCTTTTTAAAACGTATTTATTTTATTTACACACGTGCGTGCGTGTGTGCGAATTCATGCATGCATGTGTGCGTGCCTGTGTGAGCACGTGTGTGTGTGTGTGTGTGTGTGTGTGTGTGTGTGTGTATGTGCCCACAGAGGCCAGAAGACAGCCCCTGATTTTCTGGAGTTGCGCGTGGTTTGTGTGCTGGGGTTGCACCTGGTCATCCTGGAAGAGCCAGTGGTCTCTCTGAACAGCTGGGCTTGTATCTCTATCTTTCTTAACTATTGTCTCTTTCCTCATCGGACATGAGGTGCGAAGTATTCACTTTAGAATGAAAAGTTAAACAGAACAGTACATATATCCCAAAGTGCTTAACAACAGAGAGCTCAGCAATTTACATTCATTCCCTACTTCCTGTGTTCTGTGAGTGTGTGAGACACACTGGGGGCAAGAGTGTGTGTGTGAGATGCACTCCTATGTGTGTGTGATACACTGGGGGCAAGCACTTTACCACGGAGCTGTCTTCCGAGCACCTCCACCTCTTCTTCCTCTCCTCCCGGTCCCCTCCCCTCAAAATATTCCTTCTGGAAAGAAAGGCATGAGCTGTGAGGAAGAGCTGGAGGGAAGCCCCTGCCTGTTGTGTTCTGCCTCATTAACTGGTCTATCCGCTGCCCCATTTCCAGGCTGTGCTAAAGGAGATCCAGGATGCAGTGGCGAAGGCAGGGCAGGTGGTGCGTGAGGCCATAGGAGGGCTGCAGACCGTGAGAAGCTTTGGGGCGGAGGAGCAGGAAGTCAGCCGCTACCAGGAGGCCCTGGAGCGATGTCGACAGCTGTGGTGGCGCCGAGACCTGGAAAGAGAATTGTATTTAGTCATACGGAGGGTGAGGTGGCCTAGGCAGGGTGCGGGGTGCTGGGGAAAGGGCCCGTGGAGGGAGGGAGCAGGAGCCAGACCACAGAGGCTTTGGGGATAAGTGCTGTGCAGGGACTGGGGACTCGCTCACTTCTCTCCTTCCGTCCAGGTAATGGCCTTGGGCATGCAGGTGCTGATTCTGAACTGCGGTGTGCAGCAGATCCTGGCTGGGGAGGTCACCCGGGGCGGCCTGCTTTCCTTCCTGCTGTATCAGGAGGAAGTGGGGCACCATGTCCGGGTGAGTGAGGCGAGCTCATGAGACGCTCTGGACTTCGATCTGGGCTTCTGGGCCATGAGCTTTATTTGTTTAACAACAACAACAACAAAAACAGAGTAGATTTTCTTTCTTTCTTTTTTTTTTTTTTTTTTTGGTTTTTTTTTTCGGATCTGGGGACCGAACCCAGGGCCTTGTGCTTCCTAGGCAAGCCCTCGACCAATGAGCTAAATCCCCAACCCCCAGAGTAGATTTTCTTATGGATAATTTTAAACGTGCTTTTAAAAAAGCCATTATAACAAATCTTCAGAACTTTTATCAGCTTTAGCGACGATCTTAACCCTAACCTTAACTCAAACCACACCCCTCACTCCAGCTACGACCAACTCTAACCCTAGCTTAACTCCATCCTAAATTCACACTAACCCTAACCCCATCTAAACGACCTAACTCTGGGAACCACTAATGATATCTTACCTCACTCCGACTAATCTTATCCCTGACTGCAGTCTCAGACCGAACCCTACCTACCCCGGGCCTTAATCTAACCTTGTCCTAACCTTCCCCAGCTGCACGCCATGTTCATTTTCCCTCAGCTCCCTCGTATCATTTTAAAACAAATTCAAGAGCTCACAGCCTCATCTGTAGATATTTCGATGTGCGTCTCTAGAATGTAGATATCTTAAGCACGTAGTCCAAATGCCGTTATCACACTTAAAAGCAACGGCTCCTTAAATTCCTCCAGTACAGGCGCTCAGAGCTCCGCAGGTGCACACCCTGTGGTTGGGCGATCACAATCTCTGTGTCTATAGGGTCCTGTGTGTTCTTATTTGTAGTATCATAATGTAGCGTTATGGCAGCGTTCTTCTGACTCTGTTCCCTACCCATCGGATAAATCAGTGCTTCCCTCTCTCTAGTTATGGCTGTGTCCTTTCTCAGGAGACACAATGTATCTGGCGTATCTGGCTCTCTTGGTGTTGCTGCTGCCTACATTGGTTAAGCTATCATGTTTTTTTTTTAAAGATTTATTCATTTATTAGATATAAGTACACTGTAGCTGTCTTCTGACTCACCAGAAGAGGGCATCAGATCTCTTTACAGATGGTTGTGAGCCACCATGTGGTTGCTGGGAATTGAACTCAGGACCTCTGGAAGAGCAGTCGGGGCTCTTAACCGCTGAGCCATCTCTCCAGCCCAGCTATCGCGGTTTTAAAACAGTGCTCTCTGTTGTTCCTTCCCTTATGACGTGGATACATCAATAGAGAGACTCAATCCCATCCACTGTTGGGGTACCCAGCAGTATGCTTTGATTAGAAAAAAGTATTTAACTATTTCTTTCTGTTTGATCACTTGCTTTGGGCATTGAACATAATTTTCCCGGTTACTTCTTGAACCGTCTTTCATGTGTGGAGAGCCGTGCCAAGCTCTCTGATGATTTCAAAGGTGAGCTGGACGCGGTGACTGCTTTTTAAAGAATTCCTTGTCGAGAGAGAGAGAGAGATAGAGAGAGGGAGAGAGAGATAGAGAGAGAGAGAGAGAGAGAGAGAGAGAGAGAGAATGAATGAATGAATGAATGAATGATACTAGGCACCCAGAGTGCAGAGCGGCGAGGGAAAGCCGTGTGTCTTGATGTGCTGTGTGGATTTCATGGCTTTTCAGTTGCGAATCAGAACACGGAAATGTTTCTGCATCTTTTAAAAAAAATCCACCGAAGTTACTCTGGGGACAGTGGCACGTGTCTGTAATCCTGTGACACTGTAACCCTGGGGGAAGATGGGACGTTCCAGGTCAGCCTGTGCTGAGTAGCCAAAACTGTTTCAAATGAACAGAGACAGAGCCACTTCTAACTAAAACAATCGTTGCATCGTTCCCTCCCTGAGTTTCATCCTAATCATTCGTTAAACGGTTCTTTTTGGGGGTAAGGAGCAGGTGAGGAGGGACAGCTAAGCTGAGGTCAGGGTGTGGGTGGAGTGTGTGAGGGACCTGGCTTCCTGACAAGCCCGTTCCTGTTTTCCAGAACCTGGTATACATGTATGGGGATATGCTGAGCAACGTGGGTGCCGCGGAAAAGGTTTTTTCCTACTTGGACCGAAGGCCAAATCTGCCGAAGCCTGGGACCCTGGCCCCTCCCAGGCTGGAGGGGCGCGTGGAATTTCAAGATGTCTCCTTCTCGTACCCCAGTCGCCCCGAGAAGCCTGTGCTCCAGGTGTCTGAGGGAGACCCCGTGGGTCTGGACCTCTCTGCTGCAGCTGTCAAGGCTCTGCAGCCTGTGGGAAGCCGCCCTTAACTGTCCCTGTTTTTCTAGGGCCTGACGCTCACCCTGCATCCTGGAAAGGTGACCGCGTTGGTGGGACCCAATGGGTCAGGGAAGAGCACCGTGGCCGCCCTGCTGCAGAACCTGTACCAGCCCACCGGGGGCCAGCTGCTGCTGGATGGCGAGCCCCTGGTCCAGTACGATCATCACTACCTGCACCGCCAGGTGGGAGGGGCGCCACAGAGGGAGGGGCATGAGAGGAACAGGCACGAGGGGAGGTGGGGCAGCCCCCGGGAAGGAGGGCTGGGTCCTTCCTGAGGACAGAAGAGAAGGAACAGAGAGGGAGCTACCAGTTCTTTGTTCCTGTTCGCTCTGCACAGGTGGTTCTGGTGGGGCAGGAGCCTGTGCTGTTCTCCGGTTCTGTCAAGGACAATATTGCCTATGGCCTGAGGGACTGTGAGGACGCTCAAGTGATGGCTGCTGCCCAGGCGGCCTGTGCAGACGACTTCATAGGGGAAATGACGAATGGAATAAACACAGGTACTTACAGGTCCCCGGCCCACCCTGGCAGGGGCAGGAGAAAACGCGGCAAGGAGGGCTCGTTCGATACAGTGCGTCCTTGCAAGCGCGAGGACCTGAGTTTGATCTCTAGAATCTTTTTAAGGAAAAACAAAACACAAAACAAAACAAAAACCAGGCTGGGAATATTCTCTGCCCCACCCCCTCCAACCCCCATGCACATGCACATGCTCACGCACAGGCTCACGCACACGCACATGCACACACACAGGCTCACACACATGCCACATGCACACGCATAGTCTCATGCACACACACATGCACATGCATAGCTCACTCCACACCCATAGGCTCACGCACACGCACATGCACACACATAGACTCACACACATGCACATGCACACTCAGGCTCATGCACATGCACACACACACACAGGCTCACACACATGCCACATGCACACACATAGGCTCATGCACACGCACATGCACAGACTCAGGCTCACGCACAGGCTCACGCACACGCACACGCACGTGTACACGCACATGCATACGCATGGGCTCATGCACAGACTCATGCACATGCATGCACACACCAGATAATGGAATTTATTCTTGGGGTGATGCTTGTATCCCCGTTGTGCCTCCCTCCAGTCCCACTTTTCATTCTTCTTCATCTCCAGCTCCCCTCCTGCCAGATTTTCCAACCTCCTGATTGGCTAACAGAAGCGGATGAGGGAACACTTGTCCATCCCTGCGGGGAGGGGTGTTTTCTGATCACAAGTGTCTCAGGAGGGGATTTTCTTTGATTTCCTCAGAAATCGGGGAGAAAGGGAGCCAGTTAGCTGTGGGACAGAAACAACGTCTGGCCATTGCCCGGGCCCTTGTGCGGAACCCGCGGGTCCTCATCCTGGATGAGGCTACCAGTGCCCTGGACGCCGAGTGCGAGCAGGCCGTGAGTACCAGCATTGAAGGGCAGGGGACTGTGGAATCTAAGGGGTAGGTCAGGTGGTGTGGAGCTGAGCAGGGCTGATGTACCACGGATGGGAGAACCCGCCGGGCTGTGAATTGTAATGGTTACTTTTGTTGCTGGGCCAAACACTCGACAAAAGGAATTTGCAAGCCGGCCATTTTGGCTCATGGGCTGAGAGAGCCCAAGCCATCACGGCAGGGGTGGTCTGGCTGTGGGATCGTGTGGTTTGGACTCCATCTCGGTGGATGGAGAAGTGGAGAATGGGAACGGTGGCTCTCAACTGGCTCCCCCTCTTTCTTTTTTTATGTGGTCCAGGACCCAGTGCATGGGGTGGCGCCCCCCACTGTTAGGGTGGGTTATTTTTCCTCAGGCAGGCAATCCTGAGGTTCCTGGGTTCCCGAGTCAATCCTCTCAGACACACCAAGTGTGCCTTGCCTGTGCCTGGCTTTTCTTAGGTTGTTGGCAATGGGGATTATCTCCAGGATGGAGAATGGTGGTGGTGCGGGGTGTCCGGTCCTCCATAGCTGCCGTTCTCTGTGGCAGCAGTACAGCCATGGAGAAGGGCGGATCCCTGTCGGGCTGCCCTTTGAGTCCCCCCTGCACAGCCCAGACCTTCTTAGCATCACAGGGATGGCCTAGGGCGCTGTGTCCCGTTTCTTTGCCTTTCTGAGTCTCGTTCTGTCCTCTGCAGCACCAGACCTGAGATCGCAGGGGGACAGGACGATGCTGGTCATTGCTCACCGGCTGCACACGGTTCAGAATGCTGACCAAGTTCTGGTGCTCAAGCAGGGGCAGCTGGTGGAGCACGACCAGCTCAGGGATGAGCAGGATGTCTACGCTCACTTGGTACAGCAGCGGCTGGAGGCGTGAGGCCTCCAGACACTGAGCCCTCTCAGGACTGTGGCCAGGATCTGACCCACAGGGACTGTGCTGGAGGCTAGCGTCAGGATAAAGATTGGGACCCTTTGGACTTTGTTTATTTTGGTGGGCTTGGTGGGTGAGGGCCAGGGGATGGGATGGTTGCTGGGTGGGGTGGGTGGTTTAGACATTATTTTTTGCTAAATATAAAAATAATAAATATATATGTAATACTTTTCCTTTATGTGTGTTATGGTTAATATTGGCTGACATTATAACAGCATCTAGAATCATGGCCAACATCTGGGCCAACATCTGGACATGTCGGTGGATGAGAGAGTTCTAGGTTAGGTTAACTGCAGTGGAAAACCCCTCTCCCCCCTCACTGTGTGTAGAATCATCTCAAGGGCTGGGGGCCCAGACTGCATAAAAGAGGCCAGCACACATCTCTCTCTGCTCCCTGACTGCCTCTCATTCCCACCTCCTCTGCTCTGACAGACCACCCTTCATGAGACAAATTAAACCCTTCCTGTTCTTTGAAACATCTGGTGTGTGTGTGTGTGTGTGTGTGTGTGTATGTGTGTGTGAGAGTGAGAGAGAGAGAGAGAGAGACAGAGACAGAGAGAGAGAGACAGAGACAGAGAGAGAGACAGAGAGAGAGAGACAGAAAGAGAGAGAGAGAGAGACAGAGACAGAGACAGAGAGAGAGAGAGGCTGAAGAATGGCTAGGCAAAGCACAGTGTGGGCAAGAGCTGCACTTGTAGAGTTTGAGGGTGTGCAGGAATCTTGTGAAGTGGGGTCCCGTGTGTCATCTTTAATCCTTTTCCTGAGCTCTGAACGGTCTGATACTTACTACTTCTGCTTTCTCAGTCATTCCCATTTTATGGGTGGGGAAACCGAGTCTCCAAGAGATTAGAGTTCTTTCCCAAGGTGCTCAGCTTCATTTGATGAATGCCCTGACTAGAGGAGAGGGTTTATTTGGCTTGGAGTTCCAGATCACAGTCGGGCAGTGAGGGAAGTCGTTTCTAACCAAGAAACTCTTCCCAGCCAGGGAGAGGCAGCCGGAAACCAGAGCTGTCGCTGCTCCTTGGTGCCAGGCGGACTTATGCCCAGGCAACTCTCAAACAGTTCAAGACGGCCTGCCCGGGGGCTGGTGCTGTCCTCCCCTCCATAAACGGTCGAGGTGATTCCCCCACCACTCCCTCCCCGCAACAGACGTGCTGTGATAGAACAGCCAGAAGCACTTTTAGAGGAGGGAGAGTTTATCTGGCTGGCTCTAGAGGAGAGTCCGAGAGGTGCGTGAGGCCCAGCAGCCAATTAGCAGAGCAAACAGGAAGTGGAGCAAATCGCCAAACGCTCAACACCCACCCTCAGGGACATACTTCCTCCAGAGAGCCCATATCACTTCCCCAAACAGTGTCATCAACTGGGGACCAAATATATTCAAATACCTGGGTCTATGGGTGAGGTTTCTCGTTTAAAGCACCACGCCAGGCAATTTTAGGCAGCGGCAAGCCGGTTTTAAAAACGTTTCTTAGGAAGATTTTAGTTATCTTATTTTCTGCCTATGAACGTCTTGTCTGCATGTTTGTGTGGGCGCCACACTGGAGCCTGGTGCACCCCATGGGAGCCTGACGCCCATGGAGGTCAGAAAAGGGCATTGGATCCCCTGACTTGGAGTTAAAAGTGACTGTGAGCTGCTTGTGCGTGCTGGGAGGGAATCCAGCTCAGGTCCTCTGCAAGAGCAACAAGCCCCCAAACCGTCTCTCCAGCGTGCAAGTTGAGATTTAAAAGTCACCACCACACAGGGCTACACACTGTGGGAGTTGGTGTAGGCCTGGAGTCTGAATTCTGAACACAATTATATCTCCTGTCCAGAATCTCTGACTCAAGTCGGACTGAGCAAAGCCGCTGGCTTTTGGGAACTGCAAATCCAGTATATTCTCTGCCCCCATGACAGCTGCCATTCACAGCTTTAGGGAGAGGTTTCTGTCATGGGTCCCCGCCCCCCACCTTCACACACACACACACACACACACACACACACACACACACACACCCCGGCGGCTCAGGAAAGCAGGGTTTCTTTCTGCAGGTGCTTGGGAGGGCACATTTCTATGACCTACTTCTGGGCCTGGAGCCTTTGCAGAGCACACAGGGGCCCCCCAACCTCCTTTTCTTGGTCCTGCCAGCCCAGGGTACAGCGAGCACCCTGGCCACCCTCCTGCTTTCCCACAAGCACTTCAAGGGTTAATCGAGGAGTCTCCAGGAAACCCTCAGTTGGGAGGCAGTCTCTCCAGGAGGCCAAGTCACCCAGGCTTACGTCTTACCTCCTTTCTGTTTTGCCCACCCACTTCTTATCCTCCAGACAAGAAGTTCCCCGGGAAGAGCTACATATCTGGTTAGGGTTTGTGTCTTTGACCTGGCAGGGAGCCCAGGCTCACAGACCGTGAATAGGGAGTCTGTTGGAGAGTCCACAGAGTTAGAGGCCGTTCAGCTCACTGGCGCTGGGAGGGCCCGGCTTGGAACAATCCCATTCTAAGAAACAGAAACTTAGCCATTCCTGGAAACAGCAGGTACTTTCCAGCGCTAGCCGGAGCCTGCCAGCACAGCAAAGCAGGAATTCACAACAGCCTCACACCCACCTCCTAGGGCAGAGAGAAGCCTTACCCAGAGTCCTTCCTTCCTCCCACAAAATAGCCCTTTTTAAAAGAGGAAAGAATTCTTTTATCTCCCACCTTAGGTAAGCTGTAGCCCATCATGGAAGATAGGCAGTGAAGAGTCTCCGGTATTTTTTTCTTGAGACCTGGGAGAGCATCTTAAAAAATCATATAGCTGGGGCTGGAGAGGTGGCTCACTGGTTAAGGGCACTGTCTGCTCTTCCACAGATCCCGGCTTCAATTCCCTGTACCTGCGTAGTCGCAACTTAACTCCAGTTCCATGGGGATCTGGCGCCCTCTTCTGGCCAACATAGGCACTGCGCTCACATGGTACGCAGACATACACCCAGGCAAAATACCGTAAGATTTAAAACAAAAAAATGTGGCAGGCTGAGTAATGGTGTTTTCTGCAAAGTCTGATGACCTGAATTCACTCCTCTGGAAGAAGAGAATCAACTCCCACAAGTTGTCCTCTGACCTTCAGATACTCAAGTTGAGCCACAGGTACCTCTTTCTCTCCCTCACATAAAATAAAATAAAATAAAATAAGAAAAAAAACAACACAAAGATCAAGTTTTCACAAATATGAAACATCTGGAAGTCATTCCCTCTGGCTAAACAGCTGGGACAAACAGGAGCCTGGGGCAGTGAGGTGGGGTGGGGTGTAGAGTATGGGTTCAATGAACCCAGGTCTACTGGAAAAGCAGCCAGTGTCCCTAACCACTGAGCCACCTCTCCAGCCCCTGCCGTACTATTTTTAAGATGCTCTCCCAGGTTTCAAGGACAACGAATGTTGGTGTTGGGAGACCGAGGCACAGGGGACACAAAAGTTTCTCCCCAAACACAGAGCCCCGAAACGCTCCAGTGTGGCCTGTCAACCAATCACAGGCATCGGTGATGCTTGCCCGTTAGTGTTTTCTTCGCCCATGCCTCCTGCTTCCCCCAGCCTAGAATTCCCCGCCAGTTACCTCCAATTTCTCTCTCATCCATCTTTATCCTAAAACATTACTGTATTCTAAATTTACCACAGGCCTGGCTTACTGTGACATCTCACTTAAAAAATTTTTTTATTAAATTTATTTAGGGCGTGTGTGTGTGTGTGTGTGTGTGTGTGTGTGTGTGTGTGTGTGTGTGTGTGTTGATTGTGTGTACAGATAGAAACTTGCTTCGCTGATCAGTTTCTCCTACCTACAGATCCATTGACCTCAGGTCATCAAACTTTTACCTTTCGCCCACGCTGAGTCTTGCCAGCCCTCACTACACATCTGCATTCATGCATAGAACACACTTTGATCATACTCAGCCCCTGAAGTGGAAACTTCTAGGTTCTTTGGAAAGTTATGTCCAATGATGTTTTGCTGGGGCACTGTACTGGCTGGTTCTGTGTGTCAACCTGACACGAGCTGGAGTCATCACAGAGGAAGGAGCCTCCCTTGAGGAAACGTCTCCGTGAGACCCAGCTGTAAGGCATTTTCTCAATTAGTGATCAAGGTGGGGAGGACCCAGCCCATTGTGGGTGGTGCAGTCTCTGGACTGGTGGGTGGTCCTGGGTTCTATAAGAGAGCAAGCTGAGCAAGCCAGGGGAAGCAAGCCAGTAAGTAAACATCCTCCATGGCCTCTGCATCAGCTCCTGCTTCCTGACCTGCTTGAGTTCCAGTCCTGACTTCTTTTGGTGATGAACAGCCATGTGGAAGTGTAAGCTGAATAAACTCTTTATGGAAACCTGGACTAAGACAGGCACACGAGTGAAAGGAAGTCTCGCTAAAGCAGACACGGGAAAGGCTGTTTTCCTGAAGCAGACACAGGAAAGGACCCGTGAGAAAGGAGTATAAATGTGACCCCACAGACAGTGGGGAAGGAACACTGAGCTTTGGTTTGGTTTGCTCCACCTCGCTAGTCTTCGCTAAAGACACACATGTATTGTTTTGCCCTACATAGCGTCGTTGAGCTCAACTTGTGGTAACGCTGCCATTAGGAGAAACTCACCCAAGAACTGCTTGTGAGGTTCTCGTGTTTTCTACGGCTGCCTGGTGTCTGCTTGCTGAAAGGACCAGCCCATGGCTGCCGGTTCGTGCGTGCTGTCTGCCTGCCTAGAGGGCCGGTCTGCAGCTGCTGAGTCTTATTTGGTGTTTGCTATGAGACCGAACTGTTGCCAAGGAAGACCGAGCTCACCCCCAAAGAACTACTGCTGGACAGGTCCACTTCCCCCACATCCTAGTAACTTTTCTGTTCCCCTACCTCTGCTGGGTGGTGGGCAAGAGGAGAGGTCAAACCCTTATAAAAATAGGTTGCAAACAAATTTATGCCTACGAGCCCCTGTCACCCTCATCGCTCAGAGTCCCCACTTTGTTTTCGTGTTTGCTCTAATTTCACAGTTTGTTTACAAAACTGTCACCTTTTTCTAGGTGACATCCCAATCCTCCAGTCCCTCCCATTTTCCCACACCCGCTATGATTCAGTTCCTGATGCGCGGATTGTGTGTTACACCCCACCCTTTCCTCTCCAGTCAGTGGACGTGTGGGTTGTTCCATGACCCATCTGCTGTGCTGTAATAAGTGTTGGTTTGCAGGTGTCTGCTGGACACTGCCTTCCATCCCCTGAGGGGGTGGGGATGCTGTGGTGTGGTACAGCTGGGCCATGTTGTAGTTTTAATGTTGGCCTTTTAAAGAGCCTCCATTGTTACTCCATACTCCACAGGTACAGTGGCTGGACCAGCTCGCACTCCCACCAGCAGTGTAGAAACACCTGCTGCCACAACACTCCCTCTTTTCTTTTTGGTTATTGAGACTGGGTCTCACCATGTTGATGGGGCTGGCCTTGAACTCACATAGAACCCCACCCCTGCCTCCTTCTCCCAAGAACTGCAGTTCTTTTCTTTTTTCTTTCTTTCTTTCTTTCTTTCTTTCTTTCTTTTCTTTTTGGTTCTTTTTTTGGAGCCGGGGGCCGAACCCCGGGCCTTGGGCTTGTTTGGCAAGCGTCTTTTCACTGGGCAAAATCCCCAACCCCATTTGTTGGCTTTTTTTAAAAAAAAAAAAAAATCTGTTTTTTTTTTTTTTTTTTTTTTTTATTTGATGGTCATGTCTGTGTACTGTGTGTGTCTGGTGCCCACGGAGGCCAGAAGAGAGCATCAGATTCCCTGAGCCTAGAATAACGATGACTGTGAGCCTCCACGTGGGTTCTGGGAACTGAACCCTGGTCCTCTAGGAGAGCAGTAAGTCCCGTTAGTCCCCGAGTCATCTCTCAGCCCTGCCTACTTTTTTTCTTGGTAGTCAGACTAAGGCGAGATGAAGTCGGGGTAGCTAAAATGTTCTCTTTATCATATTTTATTTATTATTATTATGTGCGCGCGCGCACGCATGTGTGTGCACATGCGTGCGCTCCCATCACAGCATGTGTGTAGAGGCAGAGGACAGTGTTATGGAAAAGATTCTGTCTTTCTGTGTGGATCCTGAGACAAGTGCCTTTCTGCCTTTCTTTACCCGCTTGGCCATCTCTGCTGCCCACGGAGTAGTTTTGGTTGTAATTTCTCGAGGGCTAACAATCTTGCACTTAAAACAAAACAAAACAAAACAAAAAAACCTTTAAAGTTAGCACCTGAAGTACAAGGCTTCCGTGTGGTGCATACAAACATGCGTAGTTTTCGTTGTATCCAGGTTTATACAACCCTTCCGTTCCTCTTTATGTCGTCCCACGTGCTCCGTTGACCCATCCTCCTTCCTGAGCTTTCCCCACATTCTCATTGGTTATCTGCGCTTCTTCAGCGGCTCCTCTGGGCTGGGGGGCGGGGACAGCACTAGCCCGGCCCATGGGAGGCCCTGGGATTGGTTCCCTGGCGCTGAACCAGTTTTCATCTAGCTGTGTCTTTGTTTTTCAGTGTCTGGTGTTCCGAGATTGGTGCACGTTCTGGGTTTTAGTCTCTGACAGGCAGACAACTGTCAAAGCTTTCTCTCCCAGTTTCTTTTGACTCTCCAGAAACTCTTTAATCTACAACAATCCCTCGTCTTAATTCTTACTTTTGCTCCCTCGGTTACAGTAGCCTTTCCAGTTGCCACTCACACAGAGGGCTTTCATCAGCTCCTGTATCTGTGTAGCTCGTAGATCAAAGTCTTTGATTTATTCTGAGTTGAGTTTTTGGACAGGTAGGAAGGCTGTCTTTCACTCTTAAAGCTCTGTAGATTTCTCTGGGACATCTAGACAGCCTCCCCAGTCTGTCTTAATCTCTGTGAGAATAGCATCGGGCTTCAAGTCCTCAGTGCTTTGCACGCTGGGATGACCTTTCACCTCGAGGTCGCAGGTCACAGGCTTCAGGGAGCCCCAGGAGCGAAAGTGGAGTAGTCGGGTCGGAGCCTGGAGCCCTTCCTTATTCCGGTGCTGAGTGAACCAGGGCCGCGCAGTGTGAGTCTGGTGCCATCTGGTGGCTGTGTAAAACACTGGGCCATTCTGGGGACTCAAGAGCTGCACTAAATATACCAGGAATAAATACCCTGGGGGCTTCCTGAACGCTATCGCTGTACCCGGGCCGGACATGCATAGTTTTACTTTACGATAACCTCGTGTGGCAGACGTTACTACCCCAATCCTGAACACAAGAATAACAAGTTCAAAAGCAGTCACTAACCTAACAGCGTCTCACACGGGGGCAAGGCGGACTTTGACTTGGGAACAAGTCTTCGAACACAATCTAAACATTTATTCTCTCATTCTTCTAAAATTTATAAACCGGCAACATTTTAACATAGTTGAAAATTCAAAAGGCAAGGAGGGACAACGCCTCACCCCATCACTCCCTGGCTGGCCAGGAGATCCGGGTCTGAGCTTCAGGCCCTCCATTCTGGAGAGGTTTAATCTGGGTCCAAGCGACTATGTGGCCCCTGCTTAAATTTTGTCGATGACACAGCTAGGGTTGCTGGGGAGAGGGAACCTCAGTGGAGAAAATGTCTCCACCAGACGGGCCTGGAGCCAGCCTGTGGTGTCTCTTCTTGGTTCCTGATTGATGTGAGGGCCCAGCTCTCTGTGGGAGGTGTCACCCGGGCAGGTGGCCCATGGTTACGTAAGATATAAGAAATCAGGCAGAGCAAACTGTGGTGAGCAAGCCAGTAAGCAGCATTCCTCCACAGCCTCTACACTTCAGCCCCTGCCTCAGCTTCCTGCTTTGAGCTCTTGCCTTGGCTTTCCCAAGAGATGGAAATTTATGGAGATCTGTAAGGCAAATAACACTTCCTCCCCAACCTGCTTTTAACCCGCCGGGTGTTCCCTGCAGCAACAGAAAGCTGGGCTGTATAAGCCGTGATATCCAGGTGTATATATTCCTGCTTCCCGTTCCCCAAAGAACAGCTCTCTAAATCAACTCCTCTGAGACTCACTGTCTTAGTCAGGGGTTCTATTCCCGCACAAACACCATGACCAAGAAGCAAGTTGGGGAGGAAAGGGTTTATTCAGCTTACACTTCCACATGGCTGTTCATCATCAAAGGAAGCCAGGACTGGAACTCACACAGGGCAGGAGGCAGGAGCTGATGCAAAGGCCATGGAGGGATGTTACTTCTGACTTGATTCCCCTGGCTTGTTCATCTTGCTCTCTTAGAGAACCCAGGACCACCAGTCCAGGGACGGCACCACCCACAATGGGCTGGGCCCTCCTCCCTTGATCACTAATTGAGAAAATGCCTTTCAGCTGGGTCTCATGGAGGCATTTCCACAGCGGAGGCTCCTTTCTCTGTGATAACTCCAGCTTGGGTCAAGTTGATCTGCAAAACCAGCCAGCACACCTACTTTCACACTGAAAGCATATAGCTGTGTAAGGCCTTATTTCATGGCCGCGCCTGACAGTGGTGAAATGCACGTTACATTGGTGAACTCCAATGTACTGCTTAAACTCCTTGGCAGTAGACTCTGGGATCGAGGAGGCCCTTCCTTTGTCCCCTCTAATACTCCAGGCCCCGGGTCAGGTTGGCCTCCATATTGCCACACAGAGGAAGGGGATATTAGAGACACAGCGTCCTTGAGAGCATCCGGAATGAGAACCGTTTCTAACCATGGTTCCTATTGATCTTCATATAACATAAACAGGCCTGTGGAGGGGCTGGGACGTTGAGGGCTCTTCAGGGAGAGGGTGGACCTCCACCCTGAGCTCTCTTGTCCCAGACTTCCAGCTGACGGCCTCAGTGCACTTCTCCAGCTGATGTCTCTTGGGAACCCGTTTGGTGTGTTCCCTTTGCTTGCTTTCTCTGCTGTGGGTTCTGAGCCCCCATTGGATGGCTCTTTCGCTGTTCCCTGAGGTGGAAACTTAAGGGTTCTTTGGAAAGGCAGCTGTGTTGGATGGTGTTTTGCTGGGGCAAACACTCGAAGGAGCGTTTCATTGGACACAGGTGTGAAAGGCTAAGTCTGACTCACGGAGGAACGGTTCGCTGAAGGAGAGGCAGGAGAGAGGGTGCTCTGCTTAAGCAAGCACGTGAAAGGGCACGGGATGAAGGATTCATTGCTAAGAACACGCATGCATTGGTCCGATTTACACTGCGTAGTTGAGCTGCATTTGTTGGGACTCCACAGAGAGAAACGCACCAAAAACCTTCTGGTGGGGTGCTGCAGTTTCTTGTCACTTCTGAGGAATCGGGCTGATTGGTAGAGTGATGCCAGCTGAGACAGATGACCGTGCTGAGGAAGGCAAGACCGTGGAGGACACGTGATGTTTGGAGGGTACAGAAAGGACTGGGCAGACAATGATGGAGGCTGAGCTAGGTTTGCTTACAGAGCTGTGCAACTCTTGTGAATCTCCAGTCTTTGCTGACCTTTGATTCGCTGAGAGAGACACAGCCAAGACCTTTTCCTGGCGTTCCCCCTGGTCTCTCCTGCTGACTCAAGCTGAGGCTGAGGCCCGATGTCTCTGCTTGGCCATGTCACTGCTGTTGCTAACCCTACTCTACCGAACTGGACCGCTGGTGTCTCTGTGAAGTGTTCGAGTGGATCGAGCTGCCGCTGCCCGCTTGCCTGCTCGCTGAACTGCCGATTTCCAGACAACACAGACAGGAGTTGCTCCAAAGAACCTTTCTAAACAGGTCCCCTTCCCCCATATCCTTTCTTTCCCACTACCTCTGGCGGGGGGGTGTGATGGGCTGCAAGGGAGGTTAAAGCGTTTAAGAACCATCACTAAAATTAGGATTTGAAAAAAAAAATAAAGTTGCAATTACCTGCTGTTTCTCTCTGTCTGCTATTGACTATTTATTTATTCTCTTTATTTTGCCTGCTATATATTTAATAGCCACCTTCATTTTGGGATGAAAAGTACACCTTTCGTAGATCCTCTTCTGGGCCACACAGAACAAGCAGGGGGCTGGGTGGTGGTGTTACAAATCTTTGGCCATTGTTCCCAATGTCTTATTTAGACGCTAAAATACATGTGTACAAACATCAGTGGGACAAAATTCTGTGCACAATATACACATCATTAAGTTATCTTGGTAGGTATACTGGCTAATTGTGTGTGTGTGTGTGCTCTCGCATGCGCTCGGCAGTTCTGCCAGCTAATCCGCTCTATAGACTCCCATCCTGCCATCTTGCTGACCTGACCCCCAATTCTTCCTTATATTCTGTCCTTATGAATATATCTGCACGATTTATTCTTTTGAGAATTCCGTCTCCCCTGCCTGTCTTTCTGTCTTAGTTTTCTTCCTCCCTCCCCTCCTTGCTTGGCATACAAGACACAGTACAGCCGGTCTTCTGCTTTTGCTGATAAGCCTACCTCAGACCCCCCTTTAAGCCATAATCCACAAAACCGTCTACTTGGTTCAGCACCCTCTGCTGTCAAGGTCAGCCACTCTCTAGGAAGGGAGACCTGTTGGTCAGAATAATTCAAGGGACCCTACTAAGTAAGGACAGCAGGATACACAATAAATAACCTACTTTGTTCTAGGACCTCATCCTCCGCAGACTTTCCCGATCCTGGTCCATTTTCCCACACTTAAACCACCAACACTCACTCTCCAGGTAACCAGTTCTTGGCTTTTCTAAAGCAATGCCATCAAAGTGTTCTGCCTAGCAACCGATGATGCAAACTCTTCACTCTTGATTGGTTAAACAGCCTGAAGATGGTTCCAATCTCAGTGAGGCTGCATAATTATCTATACTTAGTGATTTTTTTTTTTTTTCAGCTCTGTGGAAGACAGCTCCATTCTAAAGAGGTGTATCAGTCTCTTACTGTCCCTTTGTCCCCTCCAGAATGGGTGCTGGGAGGGCCCCCTGGGTGGTGGCTCTGCTAGTGAACCTCATGAGGCCAGATTCCTTCATGATTGAAGGCAGAGACTCCCAGGTAAAGAACAGAGGGGTTCGGTTCTGGGTGCATTTTCTGGAATTGGCATGGGGCTAACCCCCCCCCCCCCACTCCTTGTGGATCAAAGTCTCAGACTAGAGTGGCTCTGACTCTAAAGAGTCCCCTCATTGACCAGGAATCTCTCATGTCCTCCTCAGCACCCATGATGGCTGCCTGGGAAGGTCTTCCTGTACCTGAGACACAGATGCCGGGTAGGGGAGGAAGGAAGGAGACATTTTCCCCTGCTGGGTTCCTTATGCATCAACATCAGACACTAGAACCCTGAGAGCTGGAGTCAGAGAGCAGCCGAGCCTCTTATACGAGCATCTACTCTTGTTGGGGCTGTCAGGTGACTGGCAGTAACACCTCCCGTCAACTTTTAAACTCCTGGTTAGCGTTCAGCATCCTACTGAGGAGTTTTGAGGTGTAAGGGAAGTTAAGGACTCAGACAAGTTGAGTATTTTAATTATCTCTGGCCTCGGGTTGCCGGGGAGATGGGCTATGCAGACACCAGCGTTGTTAGACCATGAAAATGCAGGGTTGTGAGCAGAAAACAGGATGTGATATGTAAGAAAAGACTTGCCTCACTAAATACAGAAGAGGAACCAGGCTGGGGAGGGGCGTCATTTTTCTCTGAGAACAAAAAACGCTCTGAGTTTATCATGTCCGTTTGAGAAATGGGGGGAAAATCAGCATAGAGTTTTAAATGATGGTGAAAACCCCACATGCACTTTCTTTACCTTGTAAAGAGGGGGTAGACACGATGAGGGACTGGAGGCTGGCACCTCATCTGAACTCTGGCCCTCAGAGGGGCCTGGATGACCATGGAAGTCATTCTTAGCGGGAGGCCAAGCATTCCTGAAGGCCGAGCTTAGCTTAGGAATGAGCAGACCCACAGCTCAGGCACAAAGCCATTATCCTCCAAGTCTCAGGCACACAGAACTGAGTCACAGAACGCCACCATTCAAGAACTCTTTCTCCTCCTGTCCCACCTCCTTTCCCTTCCTTCCTCTCCATGACCAGCATTCCGAGTGTGTCTTCGACACGAGTGTAGTGTTCAGAAACATAAAATGGGCTGCAAGACGGCTCAGTGGCTAAAGCCACTTGCTGTCCAACCTGAAAACCTGAGTTTAATCCCTGGGACCCCACATGCTGGATTAGGGATGGGAGGGAATAACAGGGGAGGGGGAGGGGAGAGGGACAGGGAGGATGGGGATGGGGAGAAGGGAGGACACAGGGACTGCGGGGAGAGAGGGACAGGGATGATGGGAATCGGGAGGGAGGGCAGACAGGGGAGTGAGGATGGGGAGACAGGGTGGGGAGGGGTGGGGGGACGATGGGGAGGAAGGACAGGGGGGTAGGGACAGGGGTGGGAGAGACAGGGGTGGGGAATGATATGGGGATTGGGCTGTGGGGTGGGGGGACAGGACGGAAGGGGAAGGACTCACTCCTGACAACTGTTTTCCCTGTTCACATTTTAAGCAAATGCCAATAAGCCTTGACTGGCATCCTGTGACTTTGCCTCTTAATGTTGTGCTTTTGAGCATGTCGCCCGTCTGACTTTGTGCACCAGGGGCAGGCTTTCCCAGAGGTACATCTGGTTCCTAATCCTTTTATGGTTTCCAGAGGATTTTGTGATTCAGGCGAAGGCGGAGTGTTACTTCACCAACGGTACAGAAAAGGTCCGCTTCCTGGTCAGGTTCATCTTCAACCTGGAGGAGTACTTACATTTCGACAGTGACCTGGGGTTGTTCGTGGCACTGACGGAGCTGGGGGAGGTGGACGCTGATCAGTGGAACAAACGCCTGGATCTCCTGGAGACAAGTAGAGCTGCTGTGAACATGGTCTGCAGGCAAGAGTACAAGCTGGGGGCCCCCTTCACCGTGGAGAGAAATGGTGGGTGAAGGGGAGGTCTAGGGGTTCTCCGGGAGAACCTCATACGAGGCATTTAAGAGGTCTTAACTATCCTCTGTCTGTCTGTCTATTATTTATTTGTGTGTGTTCCGTGCATGCCACAGTGCACACATGGAGGTCAAAGGACAATTCGAGGAGTTGGTTCTCTCCTTCCATCACGAGGATCCTAGAGATTGAACTCAGGTTATCAGGCTTGGGGGGGGGGTCTGTGACTATGCTCTGTCCTCAGCTGTGAATTGTTGGCTTAGATTTTTTTTTCTTTTTTTTTTTCGGAGCTGGGGACCGAACCCAGGGCCTTGCGCTTGCTAGGCAAGTGCTCTACCACTGAGCTAAATCCCCAACCCCTCGCTTAGATTTTTTTTAAAACCTGCTTTAATAAGGGTTTAAAAACACTTCAACCTCCCTTCTAGCCCACTACCCATCACAGGTAGTGGGAAGGAAGGCATGGAAACAGGGGTTGTGGACCTGCTTAGAAGTAGTTCTTCGGGGAGCTCTTCCAGCCTTCAGCAGTCCGGTTCTCTAAAGCAAACACCAACACTAATCAGCGCGGCAGTCCAGTCCACGTGTGGCAATCACCACTCATGGATCGGTGGTGGTTTGATCCAGAAGAAACCTCAAGGCTCTGCCAATTGGCCTGAGTGTGTGGAAATAGGAAGAAGCTGCGGGTATCATGAGAAGTTCTTGAAGTCCTCTCTATGGAGTCACTGGCGAAAAGATACCAAGGCAAACCAGCAGGAGTGTCCTCAGGGACATGCAAGGCTAACTAATGTTTAACCACCCCCACTGTCTGTGGGGCCATATTTATATTCTTCCCCAAAAATCACACTTTTCTCTCTCTGCCTGCTTCAGCAAAACATCCTCTCACCTGTGTCAGCTTCAGCACAACCTCTGACAGCCGAGATTCCAAAAAACCAGAAATTTCCACCTCAGTGAATGGTGGTCTCCTTCAGAAACCTCAGAGTTCTCGGTCTTTGAGAAATAGTGTCCATTGAATACAGTGGGTGACTGGCCGGGGTGGGGGTGACCTGGCAGAGTATGAATCCTCCTTGTGTAGGGGAGCGTGGTAAAACAAAGATGGCGCCGACATCCAGTCCCGTCTGGTGGTAAACAACTTTTGAGGGCTTGTCCCCTTGTAAAAGGCTAATGGGGGGGTGATTCGTGCTCTGCCAATCCCTGAAGGTGGGGTAGCACGACCAGCCTGTTGTGTATATATCTGTCAAAACCTTTGCTGCTCGAGGTCCCCTGTGATCCCAAAGAGGTGTTCCTGCAGTAAAGGCTGTTGAGAAGAATCCGACCGTGTTGCGTCTTCCTTGCTGGCCGAGGTGGGCGTGACACTTGTGGGCCTCTTCTGCTTCTCAGTCTAGGGGCTTGGGGACCCCACACTTCCAGCTTCCATTCGGCTGGTTTGAGATACAGATCAGGGCGGTCACGGTCTCTAGGGACGCTCCTGTCCCTGCTGTGCTTTCTGTCTCTTCTCTTGCTAGTGCCTCCGGAGGTGACGGTGTACCCAGAGAGGACCCCATTGCTGCAGCAGCACAACCTGTTGCTCTGCTCTGTGACAGACTTCTACCCCGGGGACATACGTGTCAGGTGGTTCCGGAATGGGCAGGAGGAGAGGTCCAGGGTCATGTCCACTGGCCTTGTTAGGAATGGAGACTGGACCTTCCAGATGACGGTAGTGCTGGAAATGATCCCAGAGCTTGGAGACGTCTACAGTTGCCTTGTGGAGCACCCCGGCCTCCCGAGACCTGTTTCCGTGGCATGGAGTGAGCGTCGTTTTGTTTTCTGTATTTCTCGGCCTTGGCCTATATGGGCTGCCACTTCTGTGTTCATTTCATGTTGATGACAAGACACGTTCCCCTGATAGAATAATCCTAGTACCAGGGTAGGAGAAAACAGGACAGACATCCATCTCTGAATGTCTGGGGAATTAGAGAAGAGGGCTGTTAACCCCGCCAGCTTGCCCCAAGCCCGGACCTAGTATTTTTAACATTTTAATCTTTTAGGACATTGTCATGGCTGTAAGTGGGGAGAGGTCTGGAGAAGTGTTTTAGCTGGGTGAACGGCTTGCTACATACAAGCGTGAGGGACCTGAGATTGGTCCCCAAAGTCCATATAAAAATCCAGGTGCTCTGGTCCCTGCTTGTAGTCAAAGGGGCCTGGGGGGGTGTGTGTGAGACAGGAGCCTATTAGCGAGTTCTAGGTCAGCCAGGACATTGAACTATATAGCAAGAAGAAGCTTAAGATGAAAATCGGAGGAATAACACTGAAGTTGACCCCTTGTTCATCGTGATAAAGACATGGGGAACGCGGCGCACGCACGCACACACACACACACACACACACACACACACACACACACACAAGACACACTCATAAGCCATACATAATAAATAGACATTTACACCCTTAATACAATATATTCACACAGAGAGAGAGAGAGAGAGAGAGAGAGGGGAGAGAGGGGAGAGAGAGAGAGGGGAAAAAGAGAGAGAGAGAGAGAAGGGAGAGAGAGAAGGGAGAGAGAGAGAGAGGAGAGAGAGAGAGAGAGAAGGGAGAGAGAGAGAAGGGAGGGAGAGAGAAGGGAGAGAGAGAAGGGAGAGAGAGAGGGAGAGGAAGGAGGAGGGGGAGAGATGGGGAGGAGGGGAGAGGGAGGGAATATCAGGGACTGATGAGGGAGGAGAGGGATATCAGTGACTGGAAGAATCACTTTGTAGATTTGCCCTTCCTGAGCAGTACTGGGCTTTGGGGCCTTAAGCTGAAGTTGGGGCCAGAACTGGCAGCATCACATTGACTTTAAGTCTCATTTTCTCACAGTGGCTCAGTCTGAATATTCCTGGGAAAGATACTGAGTGGAGCTGGCAGCATTTCTGTTGGGCTGACTGTCTTCCTGGAGGGGAGCTGCTATCCATCCAAGGCTGTTGCCCAGAAAGCAGACCTCAGAAAGAAGAACCTCCCACCTGCCCTGCAAGGCTTCTCCACTTCCAGCCTTTACTGAGGATCTGAGGGAGGGAGGTTGTGCCCAGTGTCCCCCAGACAGGGTTTCCTTAAAGCCAGGAGGAAGCAGACAAGCTGAGCCTGGAGGCCAAGCCCCCCCAGGAAAACCACATTTGATGCTGACTGGGGATCTCATTCTCTTCCAGCGTCCATGGAGACTCAGCCTGGCAATGAGGTAGCGCCTGGTTCCTTGTCTTGTCTTTGGCTGGATCACGGCCTTGTTCTTAGCTTTTCAGAGCAAGTATCACATGGGGGAGGCAGAGGTGCCTCTGGCTGGGTGATTGTCTCTGAGTGTCTGGAGTTGATAGGCCCCTGGAGATCCTCTCACCTTCCTGCAGGCTTCAAGGGCGCCCCACCCTCAGCCCTACTAAGATCCTAATGGAAGCTTTCTCCCCAGAGCCTGGAAGAAGGGTAAAGGTTGGGGACCTGGGTTGGGGTAAAGAATGCTGCCAACGGGGTTGTGAGATGTGGTCATGGATCTTCCCTTCTGCTCTGCACCTCAGTACCCCTCATTTTCAGGATGGTCCAGAAACTTCCTTAGGACCTAAACCTGCCTCCAGACCTGTTGCTTTGGTCTCTGTGGCTCAACCAACCCCTGTGACTGGGATACCCCGCCTCTGTCTTCCAACCAGCTTTAGTCTTTTCATACAGCTGCCTTTAAAATCCTTATCAAAAAAATAAAACAGTCACAAAAACTCATAGTGAATGCATAATTAAATGATTATTCAAGGCAAAAAACCCATGTAATCACCTGCTCAGGTTAAAAAAAAAATCAGACAGTGGTGGTCTCTGGGGAATTACCTCTTTCAGCCAGTAAAACACCACAGCACACTGTCCATGTGGGTATTGATGGCTTCTTCCATCAAACACACCTTCCTGTATACAACAATCCTTGGTCTTTTCTTTGTCTCCCAGACTTTCAGATGTTTGACCTCATCCTTTCTTTCTGTCAGGATTAAAGCAGTTATGGGCCTCAGTTCCAAGGTGAAGAGATTATGTTGTCTTATATACTCGTGCCATCTGACCCACTCTTCTGCTCTTTGTGTTTTCCTGTGAGTTAGCACTGACGGGTGTGAATGGACCGGTTTGATTCATTTTGAGTCTAGAGGAGGTCATGACCTTTTTTCTGGAGTCAAAGTGTATCTCCCTGTTTCTTTTCAGATGTTACAACAAGTATTGATGCTAATTGCCTGGGTTCATAATTTCCCTGGAGTTGTTACATCAGACCGTCCATCTCTTCACGATTCCTTGTTTATTTATCCATGCTGTTGGCTCTGCTCACTGTTACCTGCAACTAAATTTCAAAGTCAAGAAGGTAAAAAACTGTCATCTGCAGGCAATTTCAGCCTGCAGGGTCGCCATTGTGTCCTCTGCTGCAGGGGTTCTAAACAGCAATCAAATTTCATGTAATAGCAACTTCAGAGCAATAATTCACGGGTTTTACAAGTCTGACACCTGAGCAAATGTCTTTACCAATTTGACAGGATTGGGATTGTTTCTGTCGTATGCAGATGGGAAGGCCGTCGAAAAAATTGTTTGAGCTGAGAGGGAAACTTAGCAGCCTCCTTCAATACGGCTTCACTTTGTCTTGGTAGAAAGCATTTTTATTAATCTTTTATTGTTTGAGAATTTTGTACATGCAAGATCAAGTGTTTTTTGATCAACCAATTCTATTCTCTCTTTCCCATTCTCCCCTGACCACATTTACTCCCGGATTTTATATGTGTGTTTTTGCTTTAATTCACTGAGTCAATGTAGTTCTGCCTTGATGATAATACGGGTCCATCAGGCCGAGAGTAGGGTGGCCTCTCAGAGCTACATCCTGAAGAAATGGAGTTCACCCTGCAGCCAGTCAACTGTTAAGGCGCCAATAGCATGTGGCTACATACAATCCTCCCACCCATGCTGGGATTTTGGAATGCTTGACTTGGACTCTATATTCTAAAATGGCTTATTGTTCTGTTTTGAAACAAATTACAGTTTAGTTGGTGGAGAATTTTGGGTGTATTTTCATTGTTTGAAAGGATATTAGTTTGTCTTAAATGGTCTCAACATTTGTTCCTTGATGTCAAAGAACATCAACTGTTTGAAGTAGATAAAGCTGGATCCACTCATGTTTTTTTTTTTTAATGGGTAAAAATTATTTTTATTGTTTTTTTTTCTGTTTTTGATATTATGGGTGCATCTCTCCCCAGCTCAGCAGGGAGCCTATGAGACGCTGGCTAATACCTGGAAACCCGGCTGCTCCAATCCTCACTTTGGCCTTCCTTTCCAATTCTTCCTGGTTCTGTTTTTGGTTCTGTTCCCCACAGTTTTCTATTTAGATGGTTCTTTCTGAAGATTTTTCTTCTAAAAGTCCTAGGACTTTATGTCTGATTCTAGTCCATAACCCCTGTTTTTTTAAATATAAATGAGATGTTATTTTGTAATGTAGATGTGTGTGTGTGTGTGTGTGTGTGTGAGAGAGAGAGAGAGAGAGAGAGAGAGAGAGAGAGAGAGAGAGAGCAGAGTTCCACCAGGCAGGCCAGCTTCAGTACAACCGGGTATTCAGTTGGGCCCTTGAACTCCTGATTCTCTGCTTCTGCCTCTCACACTTTAGGTTTACCACATGTGCCAGCAGGTCTGATCCTTTCCCCTACGGATGATTAATCCCTCCAGTGCCATTTGTTGAAAACTCTACCTTCTCTCTAATGCATTGCTTTTACATTTTATCAAAAAGGTATTTAGAGACTGCAGGATGCAGGATGGCTCAGTGGGTAAAGCCTGGACACTTGATCCCAGGGACCCAGAGAATGGAGAGAGAGAGAGAGAGAGAGAGAGTGCTGAGTTGAGCTGTCTCCACAACAGTCTCTCTGCCTCTGACATAGTATCACGTATATGCTTGCACAGACATGTGTGCACACACATGCTCGAGCACCGCATTAAAAGTACATACACAACATAATAAAACAAAATACTAAACCTTTATTTGGACATACCATTTGGCCTGTTTCTGGGTTTTTTGTTCTGTCTGTTTGGTCCATATTCCTTGGCCAGTATCACTCATCTTCATTTTGATAGAAGTGTTAAAATTGGGCAGATTGATTCCAGTCTCTTCTTTCCTTTTCAAGAGAGTGTTAGTCCTTCCCCTGTTCCTGCCGTCTGTGACAATGGCGTTGAGTTTGCCGAATGCCTTTCTTTACTGCCCTAGCAGGTCTAGCTCAGGTTTCTGCATTCATTTGTTGTTTTGTTTAGTGATTAGGTTTATTGATTTTTTTTTGTGTGAGGGGTTTCCTTGCACGAATATCTGCAAATGTGTGTGTGTGTGTGTGTGTGTGTGTGTGTGTGTGTGTGTTTGTATAATGCCTGTAAAGGTCAGAACAGGTGACAGGGCCTGGAACTGGGTTATAGTTCATTAGGAGCCACCATGCTGGGTTCTGGAATTCGAACCTGGGTCTGTGGAAGAGCAGAGGTTTAGTCACTGAGCCACCTCTCCCGCCCCTTGACTCATTATTGTGCTCTCTTAGACCCGTGCCTAAATATTTCATTTCTGGAACTAGTCGACAAAAGTAACCAGAGTACATCAGTCTGACTTTGTCCGTTTCCCTTTTTCTTCCACCTCCTTTTTTTGGATTTCTCCAGACAGGGTTTCTCAGTAGAGCCTTCGCTGTCCTTCAGCCTGGCTGAACTTGCTTTGTAGACCAGGCTGGCTTCAAGCTCAGAGATCTGCCTGCCCCTGCCTCCACGAGTGCTGGGTGGGATTAAAGGCGTGCGCCACCATGGCCCAGCAATTTCCTGTGTCTTTCCTCTCCGCGCTGAAGGAATCTAGGACATTATGAATGAACGCCCACGTTCCATCCCTGAACTGCATCCCACACCCTCTTGGCCATTTTATTTAATTTAAAATTTGAAGTAGGATCTCACCAAGTTGCCTGCAGTGACCTCAAGGTCATTTTGCAGCCCAGGCTGTCCTTGAACGTGGGATCTTCCTGCCCCAGTTTCCCAAGTAGCTGGACTCACAGGCCTGTGCCATCTGGCCAGGTGACTCATCCCCTCACCCACAGGGTCACTCTCCTGAAAGCTTGGTGTCCTCTGGGGCAGACAGAGGAAGAGTGCCTCGTCTTTCCTCCCCTCTGGGAAGCCGTAAGGAGATCTGTTGCAAGGGGCACATTCTCGCAGGGAGCTCATCACAGCCGAAAGGCATTGTGTGTTCATGGCTGGTATACAGAAATGCAGTTCCTTTTCATGCTTACTTCTGTCACGTACAGGAGACTAAAGAGGAAGATGATCTTTGACATGGGAGTCACCACAACCATGTAGTACTCACCCGTCAGTCAGTCTGACTGCTAGATCCTCCGGGAAAGGTCAATCCACAACCACAGACAAACAAATACGGAGACTCAACCATCCTGTTCTCCTTTTAGTTAATGTGAGATTCACAAGGAAGAGATCTGGACTGAGCTACCGAAGCCATATCCCAATATTCCTGCACTCCTCTCTGTATTTGTCTCTGTGTCTCTGTGTGTCTCTCTGTCTTTCTATCTCTGTCTCTGTCTGTCTCTGTCTATCTCTGTCTGTCTGTCTGTCTGTCTGTCTCTCTCTCTCTCTCTCTCTCTCTCTGAAACAGGGTCTTACCATGTAGCCCAGGCTGTCCTGGAACTCACAGAGACCCCACTGTCAAAGAAGATGCACACCATTTCCCACACGGTCTCACGTGGCTTTGGGAACAGTCACTGGCCTTACTCGAGCACCGCTGTCCAGATCTTCATTTGTCTCCATCTCCTGTTGAGTTATTGGATGAAGGTGTTAGTAACCCTTCTTAGCTGCTGGTGTCTGAATGACTGTGGTGGCCAACCGCCTTCCACCTCCTCACTGGGAGCATTTGCTTCCTTCCATGTCTATAATGTTTATCCGCCTTTTAAAAGAACCATCTCTAGTTTAAACTCTTGTATTTCTATTTGTCAGTTTTCTTTTATAATGATGCCTGCTATACCTTTTAATAATTCTCTTTATCTCCTGGTGCCTTCCTTAAGTTTGATTAACATCCCTTTTTAAATGTTCTCATGATAAAAGGGCATACTAATTCTAAATGCCTGTCCTGTAACAATATAATATTTATAGGAATTAATGTCTCATGAAGGACTCTTTTAACGAGCTTCTGATCTTTCTGATGTCCACCTAACCTTGTTATCAGTTCCTCTGCACTCTCAGGGCTTATGCTCTGAGGCAGATGAGGGCCAGTGGAGGTGGAAGACTGTGAAGATGACCGAAAACACACACACAAAATGACAGATACTCAAACACAGCAAAGCCCATGGATCTGTGATAGAATCCGACTGGAGAAGAGACTGGAGGGGCCTGGGCAGAGAAAATCACCTTTGCAAAAATAACCTTTCCAGCCTGCTGTGCTCTGCACAACTTTAATCCCAGAATCCGGATGCAGAGACAGGTGGATGGGTCTGTGATCCTGAGGACAGCCTGGTCTACATGGTGAATTCCTGGACAGCCAGAGCTGTCTCAAAAATTAAAAAAAAAAAAGTGTGTGTGTGTGTGTGTGTGTGTGTGTGTGTGTGTGTGTGTACGTGTACGTACACACACATAGATATGCATATGCATACATATTCTGTTCTGAGCCAGGTCATTATGGAAGAAGTCTGTGGCCTTCCACACAGGTGCACTGTATCCCACTGCTGCTGTGGGGTCTGACAAGGGGAAACTGGGTAGGGAACTGGAGGGGAAGGTCTTAGGGAGGCATTAATCTAGGGAGTGAAGTAATGGCTTCACTGGTGGAAACTCTGAATGTCACGGTTTTAAAGAGAATAAGGAAGTGGGGAAAACTATTTCCAGAAACAGGAGACACAAAATCAGACATCAACTTCCCCCACACTGTTAATGAAATGGCACTGCGCTGTGTTAACTCTAGAGGGCGACTTTGAGCTAAGAAATGCAGAAAGCCCTCAAGGTCCTTGTCCTGATACCCTCACCTGTTCTGGGTAGTAACAGAAAATAGAAACAAGTGGAACAGGAAGCTATAGATGGGATCCCTCAAAGCTGATACTAACCAGCCCAGATTGTCTCCAGACAAAGGACCAGAACAAGAGCCACAGGTGACAGCAGTGAGGACAGAGGGAATCATGCTTTAGCCGTAAAAGGAAATCCAAATTAATGCTTAGAAAGTCAGCAATTAAATGGATAGGAAACAAGAAGATTCAAGATGAGAGTTAAGTGAAGCCAGGGGAAAAGAACAGACAGAATTGTAAATGAAAACTAAGGGGTGATGTATTTCCAAAATGTATTTCCGTACTAAAGACCATTGCAAAATGGCACCATCAAGACAATGACAGTGGAACAAAATATCTCTCGATTGGGTTTCAAGAAGTGGAGGCACATCTCTATCTCATGGTCAAGGGGCAGAGGCCAGTCCTCCCACCACAGGACACAGCCCAGCCAGGTCTGGTGGTTCTGCCCTGGGAGTCTCAGGTCTGCTCACTGAGCTACCCTTCCTGTGAGGAAGCTTGCTTGTCTGCAGATCGGAGCTTCATCTGTTTTCTCCCTCTCCCTGGGAGTTGAGAAGGTGATGGCCTCCTCTTGTTTCTTTTCCTCAGTTGCTGTTAGAGCAAACTTTCTTAGAAACATTGTTTCCATCTCCTCCCCTCGCCCCCCAGTGTTGGCTATTGGCTTTCCTAGGGTTACTATTGCTGTAATGAAACATCGTGACCAGGCAGTTTGGGGAGAAGAAGGTTTGTTTAGCTTGTGCTTCTACGTCACTGTTCGTCAAAGGGAGTCAGGACAGGAATCCAAACAGTGCAGGGACCCGGAAGAAGGAGTCCATGCAGAGGCTTGGAGGACGCTGCTTTACTGGCTTGCTCAGGCTGCTTTTTTACAAAACCCATTGCATGGGTGGTCCCGCCTGCAATGATCTGGGCCATCGCCCATCAGTCACTGAGTAAGAAAATGCCTTACAGCGGATCTTATGAAGGCATTCCCTAAGTTGAGGTTCCCTCCAATCAGGTGACTCCAGCCTGTGCCAAGTTAACACAAAATGCACAAGAATCAACCCCCAGGCCTTGTGTCTGCGCTTTCCCTAGTCCAGCTCTGTTGCTAAGCCACATTCCCAGCTGGGGGCCGGGTGGGCAAAGAAACAAAGAGCAGCAAAAATAGCGGACCTGGGTGGGGCTCGCCTTTAATCCTTGCCCTTCAGAGGCAGAGGCAGGCAGATCTACAAGTTTGAAGCCAGCCTGGTCTACAGAGCAAATTACAAGACCGCCAAGAGAAGTCGGGTTCTGAGGGGGGAAAATAAAGAAAAAGAAAACAAAATTGTGGGTGTCCAGTAGATGTTCTATTTTCATGGGGGAGACGGAAGGGATGAGACAAAGAGGACACCCTGAGCAGAAACTGTGGGAGGAAGGTGGGGAGGACAGAGCCTCTAATGAGAAGCTTTCCTCACCTCCAGAATCCTCTCTTCTGCAGGGTCAGAGACGCAAGGCCTATTTGGTCTTTGTTTTCATGTCCGACTGTGACAAAATGCTTTGCCCCGTGGCAGTCCCAGGACAGTACAGTTTTGAGTGTGAGATGGGCCACACGCCAGTAGGTGGCGACAGTGAACTTCGTACAGTCGGGGGGGGTCAGTTGGGGTCCGGTCCCTGGGTCACAGGTCTGGACTGGGAAAGGCCTGAGATCCTGTCCAGAGGGTGGCGGCCAAGTGTCTCTCATTTCACCGAGTGCGATGCCGCCTGCCTGAGAGGAGGTTTTGGATGCTAGAGAAGCAAAGAAGCGTGAGACGGGGGAGCTTGAGTCCGCTTTAGCGTGACAGCACGGAGTAAAGTTACGTGCTTAAAACCGAAGCCCGAGAGAGGGCTGAAGAGATGACCAAGGACTCTTGTGCTTGGGAACCTGGTTCACTTCAGGCTCCATGCAGTGGCCCACAAACTCCTGTAACTCCAGTCCCAAGAGATCTTCTGGGCTCCCCAGGTATCCACACCACACACACACACACACACACACACACACACACACACACACACACTGCACAGATGCAAAATATCGTGCGAGGCGAGATAATAAAAATTTAAACAAACACATGCCTCTGAGCTGTCACTCGGTGACACCCTTTCCACATCAATTTTTTGTAATTCTTTGTCAAATGTATTCCTGATACTCTAGCAAACATATTTTATCATCTATATATTTTTTTATTAAAGATTTATTTATTTATTATATAAGTACGCTGTAGCTGTCTTCAGACACACCAGAAGAGGGCATCAGATCTCATTACAGATGGTTGTGAGCCACCATGTGGTTGCTGGAATTTGAACTCAGGACCTCTGGAAGATCAGTCAGTGCTCTAACCCCTGAGCCATCTCTCCAGCCCCTTATCATCTTATTATCAGCTATGGGGTTCAATGAAAGCAAGAACCCTTCCTATATTTGGTTTTAAGAAAACATGTTTACTCTTCCATTTCATTGGGTAATTTTAACATGAATGGAGCCTGAATTATGTCAAATGTCTTTTGGGGGGTGGGGATATCTAAGAATTGATGAATGTGTGAGAATTCAAATCACACACAGTTTTCTGTGCTGGTTAGCATTTTTGTCAACTTCACACAAATTGGAAGTCACCTGGGAAGAGGACAACTGAGCTGAGGAATTGCTGATTGATGGAAGAGGGCCCAGCCCATTGTGGATGTGTAGGTTGTTCCGGGTTTCTTAAGAGAGCAGGCTGAGCAAATAAATCACCAGGAGCAAGCCAGTAAGCAGGGCTCCTCCATGGCCTCTGCTTCAGTTCTTGTCTTCAGGTTTCTGCCTTGAGATCCCCCCTGACTTCCTTCATGATGGATTGTACTCTGAGAGGTGAAATAAACCCTTTCCTTCCCAAGTTGGTTTTGGCCAGAGTTTTATTACAGTAACGGAGAGCAAGCTAGGATGTTTATTTGCTGAAAAACTGAAATTAAATCGGAAGTTTGTGCAACATATATCACCAAATATTTGTAAGTGAAAAACTGGACTTCCTTTGAACAAGGCGCAGGAGAAATCAGTACAGGAATTTAAAAGTGGTGATGCACACCTTCGATCCCAGCACTCGGGAGGCAGAGGCAGGAGGATCTCTGAGTTCAAGGACAGCCTGGTCTACAGAGTGAGTTCCAGGACCGCCAAGGCTACACAGAGAACCCTGTCCTGAAAAACCAAAACACAAACAAACATACAAAACCCCCCAATGCAGCATTTCCATCAACAGTGTACACAGGCCGGAAGTGAAGAGAGGGCTCGGGTCAATGAGCTAAAGATTTTATCTTCAGAAAGTACAACAGGTAACATTGTTTTAGCCCAAATGAACAAAAGAAAGGGGTACCAAATAGAGCATAATTCAGTGTGGAAATCAGGGACATCAGAGAAACAGCCAGTAAGGTTTGTGAACTCCCGTGAGACTGAGAGACAAGGCACTAGACAGACAGGGGAAGGGGCCAAGGCTAAGTAATAAAGGTGAGAATTTCCATGATGGCTGGCTTCCTCCTTTGACTTGAGCTTTTGTCTCTCTGTAGGTCCCCTGGTGATGGAGTGGCTCACCAGGTTCAAGGCTGGATCAATCCATGTCACATGAGAGTTGTGGACCAATCAACCAGCCTGTCTGTGTTCAAACTGACCACCCCTAAAGCAGAGGAGGAAAAGTCCAGAGCTATAAAGCCCAGCCCTCAAGAAGAGCATGAATTTTCAGCTTCTGGGGTGTGCATCTCAGTCCTGCTTTGCATAGTGTGTGTGTGTGTGTGTGTGTTGTGTGTGTGTGTGTGTGTGCACGCATACACACATGCATGTGTCCCCTGTGTTTTTGCTTCCTCACTCCCAATAAACACCTTTATTTACCTGCTGATTCTGGGTGCTGCGTGTGAGATTTCCCTGCTGCCCTGTTATACTTCAGATTTTTCTTGCCTTTTAACTCTTTCGCTGGCAGAAAAAATGAATCCAATCCTGGTCCCTTAGACCATACCATTTAAGAGCTCTAGACTGTATCAACACTCACCAGGAAAAAAGAAAACCACAGCAATATTAAGAACAAGAGTAGGGACATAATTGTGTGACATGCAGGATCTGTGAATAGCATACTGTCTCCATAGAGGCAGTGCTGATGTTTAAGGTCCTGTTCCCCAATTGGTTCTTGATCTGTCAGTAAAGAAAGCCATGGGCCAATTGCTGGGCAGAAGGTACAGACAGGACTTCTGGGTCCCTGGAGGAAAAGGGGATGCAAGGAAAGAGAGAGGAAAATTTGATATGCTTTGGAGAGAGAAGAACCAGAGAGCTATGTGAGGTCTCAGGAGGAGCAGTGGGCTGTGGCCGCTCCAATAGGTGGGTGGTCAGAGATGTTTAGCAGGAACTAGATTCAACTGACCAACTAAGGTTTAGGGTAGATGGGAGGTACAGAACTAAAAAGTATTGATAAGGACATACTTTCCCAGATGGGACACAGTAGTGTCCAGCAATTGTGTCAAAAAGGCAAGTTGAAAATGAACAAATGTGTGTATGTCTTTTATCTATGGATTCAAGGGAAGCTGGGTGGGGGTGGGGTGGGTGGCTGGTAGTGTGACACCCACTTCCTGGAACTAAATTGTAGTAGCAAAAACCTATACCCAACAACAGTCTATGAAAAACTTCATACATTAGACCACACAGATGAAATGAACATACTGTCTGTAAAATACATGGCCGATGGCATGGCCACCTAAGATAAGACTAAGAGGACACGGTCCTGTCTCTAACATTAGGTTGAACTCGTACTTATAGCATTGCTACAGAGTCAGCTCTGGTTCAGGTGTCTGCAGTGACAAAGTCTACTAGGTATTTAAGGAAGACATGACATCACTACAAATGGAAGAGGAGTGTGTTCTGGTTAGTGTTTGAAGCCATTGTTATCCTTATACAAATAAAGAAAGAAAGAAGAAAAAGAAAAGAAAGAAAAACTTCTAGACAAATGCCCCTTATGAGTATACATTTAAAAAATTATTAATGATTTATATATTATATATAAATTTATATATTATATATATAAATTTGACGAACAACATATACAATCCGTAACCTGAAAACTATACTACAGGGGTGAGGAAAACCATAGGCTACCAAATGAATGGGAAGATGAGCCATCTGCGTGGAGAAGACCAAGTGTTGGTGATAATCAGTCCTCTCTTAATTCATATCTAGATTTGACACAGTTTCAATCTAAATGACTTTATTAAAGAAGTTGATACATTGACATGGACATGCAAAAGATGGAAAAGAAAAATTTTCAAAACGAAGATAGATGGAGGTTTAGGATGCTTGATTTTAGAACTTTTTATACAGTTTTATCAAAACAATGTAGTATGAATATATGTATTCATATATATGGTATAGGTTACATATATCCCAAATGTAAGTATATAATATAATTATATAGTTTAAGTATATAATCATCCTTTGACAAAAGTACCCAGTGGGGAAATATTTTTTAAATAGTTGGTACTGAAATAATTGAGTATCTACACACAAAAATTGAATCTATACCCTATCTCAAATGAAAGCCCCAGATGGATCACAGATGCCCAGGTTCTACTGTGAAATGTCCCTCACAGGAGCATACGTTTGGGCATTTTGTCACCAGCAGGGGGCGCTGTTTTGAGAGGCTGCGGAACCTTATGTGCAGTGGCCTATTGACCTGCAGCAGGTTGCTGGTGGTGGACCTTGAAGGTAACATCTGCTTCCGGTTCCAGTTCCAGTCCACTTCCTGGTCGGTGAAAATGAGCTGCACAGGAAACCGAAGCTGCTACAGAGGAAACTGCCATAAACGGCTCTGCCGCGTCTTATCCGCCATGATGGACCGAGCCCCTCCTAATGGTGAGCAAAAATGAGTCTTTCCAACCTTGTTTCTCTCAGGTGTTCCATCCCACGGACGTGAAAAGCGATATGCTAGTTTTAAGCACATTTTTCTTAAAAAAGAAATCAAGAAAACAAGAGGGGTACACTGGAAAGCCAACGGGGTGGTGGTGGATCAAGACTGGAAGTAGGCAAGGCACTGAGGAGGGCGCGGTGCAGGCTCAGTATCATGGTCCTCTGAGTCCATGGAAAGCAGTGATGAGAAAGTGGTCTGTCTGCAGAGCTGGAGGTGAGAATCAATGACGCCAGAGAGAACTCTGGTGCTGCAGGGGCTGCAGAGGGATTTACAGATTATGGCGAGGACGGTGAAATGCGTCACTGATGGAATACCGTGTATAACGATGACCTCATGAAGAGGGGATGGATCCAAGGGACAGAAGATAAAGGTTGTTTTTTTTTTTTTTTTTTTTTGTTTTTTTGTTGGATGAGTGTGCAACCATCCAAAATGTGTTCAGCGTGGAAACATGGTACGGAGCTCACAGATGAGCAAGTAGGCACTCTGTGTGAATGATCACAAGGGCGCTACGATGAAGACGGTGAAGAGATACAGGAAGCAGCGGGGAAGGAACGGAGTCCTCTTCTGGCCTCCATGAGCATCCACACCGCCGTGACATTCACACACACACAAGAATAAAAATAGTTAAAAAATACAGTCTAAAAAATGTTTTTTTTAATATTCTGGGGTCTTTGATTGTTTCTTTAAATCTTAGAATATGACACATCGTCCCAGTAACTCCTTCACTGCACAACCCCAGCTGTCTGTGAGTAAGTGTGAGGTTTAAATGTTAGAGTTTTGGGGAAGGGAAACTTGCGTGGGAAGTTCCCCTTGTACAGGCGCATGCCTCCTGGAGTGTCCTGCTCTTGTGTCTACAAAATTATCCGATTTCAAAGGGAGACAGTGGGGTGAGCAATAGGACAGGGGGACATAGAGCACCATCAGTCACAATCAGGTCACGTATTCAGTGTCACCACCTTAATGTATGTCTCTTAGAGGAAATCTAGGAGACAGGTCAATGGGATGGAACCGACATGTGCACTCCTGGTTCAGTTCTGTCAATGGATTGGAGTGGCTATAGACCCATGAGGGAGTAGCTGGTTCTCACAGTGTCTGAGTAAACACTATGTCATGCTTTGCTAGGGGTGAGGAGGGAGCTGGGGATAGGGGAAACAGCTAAATTCCCTATGACCCCGACAAGTCTAAGAGGGCTATAGAATTCAAGAAAAAAAAATGGTACCTGTTCCAGTCCTTCACCCCACTTAATATTCAAAACAAAACCCCAAATCAAACTGGGCTTCTTTCTGCCGTGTGCGGTTGGAACTGGGACCCTGTTCCCAAATCCATGAGTGTCCTTTGGGGTCAGACAGGTGAGCAGGTACATTTCCAGGCCCCTGCAGCCATAATGGTTTCTACAGGGTCTCCTGTCACTATCTCTGGGCTATGCTGTTTCTCTGCTTTTAAGGTGGAGAGCACACAAGACTCACCAAGTACATCGCTGTGTACTCAGAAATACGGACTCACCCAGTCTTCACACTGGTCCTCTGAGGTGGTATCGCCATTCATACTAGGGATGGGGAAGCAGACGCAGAAGCTCTAAGGAACCTGTGTGAAGTCCCAGGACAAAGATGAAGCCACAGTGGGCACCCAAGCACCTGGTTTCAGAGGAGGGTGATGTAACCGTCTGCCCCTCGCCTCTCATTGCTGGTGGGGCAATACACACACACACACACATACATGCATACATACATACATGCATATGTACTTCATATGACCACTGTCACTACCCACATGGGAAAACTGAAGGAGTCTGCCTGGACATTTCCTCCATCTTTCCCCACATCCTGCATGCATCCTGTCTTAGGGATGGGGGTCTGCTGCTGTCGCTGAGTGTGCCCTTTCCTCTCAGGTCCTGAGGGGTGAAGTCTGTGCAGACAGCTGTGTGGACAGCCCAGGGTCCATGGGGGACGTAATGCCTGGTGTGTCTGGGAGACCCCAGATCCTGATTTACGTCTTCAGCATCACAAAGTGCCTTCCAGGAGCACTGTGGCGGCTATCAGAATCGGTTTACAGGGCAGGACGGTTGCTACGGCTCCCGGTTCAGAGGTTTCAGCCTATAGTCCCTTGGCTCCATCTCCTGGGGTTATAGTGAGGCAGATCATCATGGCGAGACACAGAGGGGGAGAAAACTGCTCATCTTATGGCTGCCTGGAAGCAAGGAAAGAGGAAGGGTCCAGAGACTCTATGTCCCCAACTGCTGATTTCCTTCTATCCTCCACCTCCTAAAGCCCCTGCCTTCTCTTAGTAATGTCCTGGCAGGAACCAAGCCTTTGATATTCTCGGTAGCCTTCAGGACAGAGGCTGTAAACCAGAAAGCGATGTATGTACAGGTTACCACGGACCGCAGAGATGCTTCCAAAATGCATCTGCTTCAAGCCACCTGCCTGCGGCCTGCATTTCTTCTGTAAATGAACTTGAATCTCCTGAAGTTCAAATGGCGTGTCTGTGCTCACTCTGCGGCCTGAACGACTCTTTCTTTGGATTTTCTAAAATGTTAGTTAAAGAGAAAAACTTGCATAATTATAAAACCCATTATATATATATATATAAAGTCGATATAACTCATTCTTCAAGAAGAGTGGCTGTGAGGCCCTGCAAGTGCATGTGATGCCTGAAGTGGACACAAGTTGATTACTAGTTTCACACTTGGCCCCACTGACCAAGCCCTGATTTCAAGGGTGATGGCTGAGGAGAGGGTTTCTTCCTGAGTTCCCTAGGAGTCCACAGCCCTTCTCTCCTGCAGGTATGAACTGAAGGTGTCCCCTGTAAAACCTTGGCCAGTATGAATGGCCGCTTGTCTTCTGCAGCCAGATGGGGTCTACACTGACTTCAGTCTAAGTGCCCTGTCTCCACACAGAACCACAGCCTGAGTCAGGAAGGCACCGTGGGATGAGGTTTTGGGATTCCCTTCCTTTCAAGCCAGGGCAGAGGTGGGTGGCTGTTTTGTGTGAGACAGGAGGGGCATAAACCCTGCCAAGGACTCTGCAGAAGGCTGGGCTGAGCAGGAGCTGACAGAAGCCCAGGGCCCTGGTGTTGTAATGCGATTTTAGCCAATCAGCAAAGGACTCCTGATGACGCTTCTGTTGCTAGGTGAAAGGTCTGCGTGAAGAGCCCTGGGAGAGCTGGAAATCCCCTGTGCGGCCCAGGCTTCCCTTCACAAAGCCCAGGAGTTTTCCTCTAAGGGAAGGTGTGGAAGAGGCAGAGGCTGCGGATTATTGTTGGAGGCCTGAGGTGGGGGCTAAGGGCCCTGACAACATCCACCACCATGGTCCCTGAATGGCCACGTTTGTCTGCTAAGCTGTTCCATATCTGAGTTGATGTTTCTCCTTAATGCTCCCTGTGTGGGCTGAGGAGATCTGTGTCTGTCTGAGCACAGCTGCTGGTGACCCATGCTGTCCTCTGGTCCTCTATACCAGTGTGTGGTGTGGACCCTGAAAGGCTCACACCCGGCCACCGGAGCCCTCACCGGACGTTCTTGTTGCCATCTCTACCCCTTTCTCTTTTCCCTCGTCAGCTCTGCCTTTAGATCCTGTCCCCAGTTTGACTGGGATCTAAAGTGACAGGGACAGTGTTGTGGTTCGAGGGAGAGAGACTTATTGTTTAGTCATTGTCGTCTGTCAGGCACCACTCCAGCTGATGGATAATGATTCTCAGGAGTGTGTACCTCAGGAGAGGCGTGTTGGGAGCACACGTTGCTGATGCCGTGGTTCTGCTGGCATAGTGGGGCAAGCCTGTGGACGTCCCTTCCTGAAGCTGCTGCATTACACCATTAGCCCTTTATCCTTGAAACCCCAGGCAGCAGCATCTGGAAGCCCTGAAAGGCTATGGCATTTTCCTCAGCTGACGTCGTGTTTGCAGAGGATTTAAACAGCAGAAGACTCCTTAGAGAACAGTTGGGTTGGTTAACTCCTGTGTTTTCATTGCATTACCATGAATGCCGTAGACTCCTGCATAGGGAAGGGCATGAGGCAGCAGGACACAAGGCAGCTTTCCATCCCGACCACACCACACTGCTCTTCTGTGTGAGCTCTTCAGAACCTCATTTACAGTGCACAGCATGGGCTTGCATTTTACAAAGAGAAGCTCAGGATTAGAAAGAGCTCAGCGACTCCCTAAGAATTCTGCTGTCTCACCTGAGGTGCCCCAGAGGGTCAGATATAACAAAACATGATCCCTCTGTCCCCCAATACACGTCACACTCATCGCTCCCACTAAAACCTGAAGTATAAGAAAAGTAGATTTGAAAAATTATCCCAAAGTTATCTATACTTTTCTCTTTTGGTTCTTTAAGCCCCAAACACATTCAGTCTGCAGTTTGGAAAGGTTTACTCTGTAACTGAGAGGAACAGACACCTCCAATGTTCATCCAGTGAGGCTCCATGAAGAAACAGAACGTGCCCTGCTTAGAGAGCCTTTGTAAACCAAGTCTGCCCAGAGACAGATGACAGGCTTCAGCTCCAGTGCTGATTGGCTCCTCACTTGGACCAACCCTAACACTTGGGGTTTCAGAGCACCCTAGGCTACAGAACTTTGCTTTCTGAAGGGGACACAGCAGGTGTGAGTCCTGGTGACTGCCATTACCTGTTCCTTAGAGATGGCGCTGCAGACCCCCAGCTTCCTCCTCCCAGCAGCCGTGGTTGTGCTGATGGTGCTGAGCAGCCCAGGGACTGAGGGCAGAGACTCCCCAAGTAAGTGCAGGGCAGGCTCCCCAGAGCCAGCACTCTGGGGTGGGTGACTGGTTGGTTCTGAGGGGTCCTGGGGGCCTTGGGGGCCCTGGAATGTGGGGGTGGGGAATGGCAAAATTCTGATTTTGTAACAGTCTTTTACCATAGATTTCCTTTCTCTGGAGAGAGGGCGAGACGTCATTCTCATTTCTGTGTTCTAATGTAGGAGTTAGGATGGTGCTTGCCGCACAGGGCGAGCCTGGCATGTAAAAGTAGAAGGCAGAGTTTAAATCTACCACCGAAGATAAGGCAGAGCATGGGGTTGTGCACGAAGAGACAACAGGGTTTACAATACCGCCCCCCACATACTCCCCATCCCAGCATCCTGTCTGGAGGAAAAGTCAGATTCTGAAATGAGGAAACAAGCCAGTGATGGTCTGTGGTCCTGGTGTTTGAGGAGAATTCCTGAGGTGGAGTGGAGGTTTTAGAGAGGCGAACTCTAGGCGTCTAACTCTGAGAGAAGCCAGCGGTCAAAGAGTCTGCATTTTTTGGTCAAATGGAAACGAGGACTCAGACACGGGCTTCGTAAATTGAATTTCTAAGAAAACACTGGGCCTAGAAGGGAAATAAGTGACACATACTTGGGAGGTGGGGCGGGGGTCCTAGTTCTGAGACCGGAGAGTACTTTATATAACGCCCTAGTTCTCTAAGCCAGTGCACATAGGTGGCTTCCTTCTTTCAGGTACACTTAAGATGCCTGGAGTGACCCACACACGCGGGCAGTTCCGGGAGGCTACCAGGATTCCCATTTGTCTGTTTTGCAGTCGGGCTCTCCTGAGAACGAGCGCCCCCTATGGGCGAGGTCAGGGCCTTTTGCACACCGTAGGGAATCTCACAGGGCCGGGGCCTGGTCTCAGAAACAGCCGAATATTCTATTTTTCTTTCGATCGTAGTTTTATTAGTTCATTGAGAATTTCGTACAATTCTAGTCATATTCACCCCGTCTTCCAACTCCACCCAGACCCACCCCCTTCGACCCACCCGACTGATTTTTTTTCAAATGCACCAAGCGATGTTTGTGCTTCCCGAGGAGTATTCTTGTGAGGACGAGCTCGGTCGCCCACTCCTCCCTTGCTCTTCCTTACCCGGGTGGAACCGGGTGGAGGCGCCCAGCTGCGGGGGAGCGGGGTCCACACCGGCAAGTCCCGAACTCCCGTCTAAGTGCGAGCGGCGGCGGCACAGGGCCTGCCGGTTCCGAGGCTCCAAGGCCCGGCGGCCCCAGAGAGCTGTCGCCCCACGGGGGAAGCGCCGACGCGGGGTGGGGCCACCGTGGGCTCCGTGGTCCCCGCTGTCCCCCGGGCTGACCGCGTCCATTCGCAGGGAATTTCGTGTACCAGTTCGAGTGCCTGTGCTACTACACCAATGGGACGCAGCGCATACGGAGTGTGAGCAGAAACATCTACAACCGGCAGGAGTTCGTGCGCTTCGACAGCGACGTGGGCGAGTACCGCGCGGTGACCGAGCTGGGGCGGTCGTGGGCCAAGGACTTTAACGGACAGAAGGAGTTCATGGAGCGGAAGCGGGCCGAGCTGGACACGGTCTGCAGACACAACTACGAGGGGCCGGAGGCTCTCACCTCCCTGCGGCGGCTTGGTGAGCGCGGCGGGTCCCGCGGGAGGCCGTGGGCGGTCGTGGGCGAACACGGAGCAGAGTTCCGGCGTGAGGAGCTGCCATGGCTTCCTTCCTGCCGTCTGCCCCGCACCACCGAGCGAGCGCCCTCTTGGAGTCTCCCTCCTTCCTCACCTTTGCCCTGTGCGGCCCAGCTCCCCTCTGACCCCTGGCTCTCCTGTGGAAGCCGCATGTGGAAGCCGGTTAGCCCTTAGCTTTGGCGTCGGTGGCTATCCTGGCCATTCTGTTGCCCCGATTCCCCTTGTTCCTTTGAGGGCAGTTTGCTGCCTGGCGCTGACCTGAAGGCGTCACCGCCATTTTCCTCGTTCTCTGAGGTAGACTGTGTTGACTTGGATCACACTAAAAGTTTGTGATACAAAATCTGAGGGACACCTTTCTGTTTCCACTCCCGGATAGCCCAGAGCCTTACACATGATGCCAGTCAAAGCGTCATGTTAGGCATCGCGTTCAGATTTAATGTCCTACATGACTAACGGTTAACTCGAAAGGTTAAGCTTGCTTTCCTCATGGCCTTGTTATTCACCTGTTGGGGACTGATTCCTCACAGCAGGGGAATGCAGTGATGGCCGCCAGGAATTAATGCACTCGGCTGTGGGGAAAAACAGTCGTAGAGAATAGAAGACGGGAGAACAAAACATGCTCCCAGTTCATTAAATACGTGAAGTGTGTATGCTGTTTTCAAGTTGAAGGGAAAGCAGCACCAGGGAAGGAGGTTTCTGAGGTAGTGGTGGGCACAATATATCAAAGCCAGTCGGGAAACACGTCTGTACAGCTGCGCATGACAGCCTGAGGAGACGAAGGAAGGATGTCGTACTACAGTCATTTTTCCAATTTTCCCCAAAATTATTAACTTGAACTCAGAATCGGATTTTCTTTTTTCTAATCTGTTCGTTTTAGAAAAAGTTAATTTTATATTTTTGCATAAATAAAATTTTTTTATGTAAATACAATTTTATTTACCCATAAATTTAAAAACGCAGAGGGTTTACAAAGAGGGTTTCTCTGTGTGCTTCTGGCTGTCCTAGAACTTGTTCTAGTCCAGGTTGGCTTCATAGAGATCCCCCTGTCTCTACCTCCTGAGTGCATCACTGCCCGGCTTCTTTTGTTTCACTACATTTCATATTATAGAAGAACAGGGCCGCACCGACTGTTGTTTTCCTAGTGAGTTAAATCTGTATTTGTGGGGTTGATCTTTATCCACTGTTAGAACCCAGCATTCATTCCCACCCTGCCTCTTCTCTGTGGGGAGTCTCCACAGGGCCCTCATCTCACTCACTGTCTTTTCTGTCACCCTAGAGCAGCCCAATGTGGCCATCACCCTGTCCAGGACAGAGGCCCTCAACCACCACAACTTGCTGGTCTGCTCAGTGACAGATTTCTACCCAGCCCAGATCAAAGTGCGCTGGTTCCGGAATGGCCAGGAGGAGACGACGGGGGTCGTGTCCACACAGCTTATTAAGAACGGGGACTGGACCTTCCAGATCCTGGTCATGCTGGAGATGACGCCTCAGCGGGGAGATGTGTACACCTGCCGTGTTGACCACCCCAGCCTTGAGAGCCCTGTCACAGTGGAGTGGCGTAAGGGAAACTTTTCTTTGACCGTGGACCCCACATGACATGAAATTTTAGTTGTTATTACCCCATCCCTCCAATGTCACCTACCCTGTCACTTGTCCTGCATGGTCTGCTTCCACTACTGAGCTGAGAGCTACGGGAACCATATCTTTTGCCTCATAGTCAGGGCATCAGGAGAGCTCTGACCTAACTGTCTTTCCCAGATCCCTGTTCTGGGAAAGATCACCACGTACACTGGTGCCCTAGAACTTACCCCTAATACCCAGAGGGATTGGCAATGATAGCTAGTAATTGGGTGTTTAGCTCAAGATTGCAGATACGTCTGTGGGGTGCAGACACCCATGTGTCCCCTCCCCCACCACTGTGCTCAGAGCTCCTGGCCCTTCCTGGCCCTGGGTCAGAACACAGAAGTGGGTCCTCCCAACTCCTTACCTCACGTGGCTCAGGCTGGACTGTGGGCTTTCACTCAGGGCTGTTGTGACTTGTGGACAAAAGCTGACACTGGGCTCTGCTCCCCAGGGGCACAGTCCGAGTCTGCCCAGAGCAAGATGCTGAGTGGCATCGGGGGCTTTGTGCTGGGGGTGATCTTCCTCGGGCTTGGCCTTTTTATCCGTCACAAGAGTCAGAAAGGTGAGGAGCTCTGGGAAACTGGGGGTGGTGGGCTCTGCTGCAGCGGGGAGCTGGGCTGCGGGTGGGAGGGCCTGGGGCTCATTCTGTGACCTCTGTCCCTGTCCACCACTCTCCCTGGCTCCTTTCTGGAAGCTTCTGACAATGAGGAAGCGTGGGTCTCGCCTTCCCTCCTTCCTGTGGGAGTTTCATCCACGTGGGGGCTGCTCAGGGCCTTAGTGAGCACAGTCGGTGAGAGGACAGCTCCACTAAGCTGCAGGACCCACCCCCCTCACGGGCTGTGAGAGCCCCTGTGTTTATAACAACACCTTTCTCTATGTGACTTCCCTTCGCAGGAGCTCGGGGGCCTCCTCCAGCAGGTAATCAATCTATCAGCTCTTATCTGCGGGGTGGTGCAGGGGTGAGGGTGTGAGGGGACGGTGTGAGGCAGCTGTGCCTGGTCAGTCCTGGTTTACAATTTGTCTGTGCTGTGGGGTTGAAAGGGTCACAGCCAGTGTCTATAAGAAGCTCCGGGGGTTGTCCCCATCAGGAGTTTGCCACCATTGTTTGAGTGGAGCCTGAGCCATGGGTTTAGACCCCAAGATGTTGCCTGCTCTGTGCCTCACACTGGAGACTGTGACTGTGGGTGTAGACAGTGTCGGGAATCGGTCCTGCAGCAGAGACAGATCCCTCTAACTTACCCAGAGATCAGACCTTCCGTATTCCTTGGGAGGGTGGTGGCTTCTCTTCCACTTCCCACACTTTTGTGTCCTGTGAGGCCCTGTGTCCCCTCCTTAGCTGCTCTCACCTTTGCATAGGTGGTGGGGAGGTGGTGGCGTTGGCCAGAACATCGGCCATCTTTGTCTAACTCTGTGGGATTCAAAAGAGTCGGGTATCTCCATGGCATTCCAGTGACTGACCCCTCTCTCCCTCCTGTGACCCCCCCTCCTCTCCCACACAGGGCTCCTACAGTGACGCACGAGAGTGTTTTGATTGTGTTTGAAGAGACATGGGAAACCTGCCCCCATCTCTCGGCATCAAATCCTGCAATTCTTCTGTCCCTACAGAGCCAGAGCAGTTAGCAATCCCTCCCCCAAAACACACTCCCCCCCCCCACGGGCAGATGCTGGCCTTGGGAACAGACAAAAGGCAGCCTTCTCCAACCTCAGCATCACATCAGAACCCATACTCCCTCCCCTGATTAGCAACCAGCATTTCTCTGGTGCAGATGGCTCCTGCCCTTGGAGGAGGCGGGAGCCAATATCCTTGAAGTGATGAAAGCCCACTCTCAGACTATGGGAAAGAGGTACTTAAGTATTAAGTGTGCCCAGACAGTTGTGACAGTTGTGAAATACCCAGCTTCTGATAACGGAATGAGTTACTTCTTCCCAGGTGAGGAAGGTAGGTCTCTTTCCCGGCCCCCCCCACCCACCCGTCTGAACAGGTTTATTTTATCAGGGTTGGAAGGACAGCACTCCTTTACCCCCTCCCCAATCACGTACCCAGCTTATGCATACTCCTATATATGTCACAAGCCCCTGACCCTTGATGTGAGCATCACATTCCCAAACTGCAAAGCAGGAAAGGCTTGTCATCTGATCTGATCCGATCTGATTTGGGTCAGACCTGTATAATAAAGATTCTCTTTGTTCTTGCATCAGACTCACAATTCCTGGCAGTCTCCTGGGGTTCCCGTGAACTGGGTATAACATGTTGACTGCCTCAGACGTAAGGCCTGTGTATACCTGCTCCGAATTCCTGTCTGCCAGCCAGCCTGCCACTCTGTGATTCAGAGTCTCCATGGTGCCAGTGAAACCACCAGCTTAGCTCTTGTGATCTCGAGTCCCCAGGTCTTGTCTGTAGCTCTGCCTCTGGGTGATTCCAGAGGCTCCATCTGTGCATGGCAGCACCCAGCACCCCAGGCTTTCTATCTCCACTCTGTAGTACAAGCAGTTTAAGAGTATCCTCGCCTAGCTTACAAATAAATGAGACTGTGGTTATTTTATTTGGCTTTGATAATTACTCGGTGTGGGAGCACCCCCTAACCTATGTTTCTAACTGTTGTCCTGGCTACCTCCCTTGCACTGTACCCCACATACTTGCCATATCTCTAGACCATGTGCACATCTTCCCACATGGCGGCTTCCTCTCTTCCCCTCATTCTTCCTCCTCCTCCCCTCCTCCAACCAGGTGACTCAGAACCCTCCCACCTCTAATCCCTCCAGTAATTGGCTGTAGCCAATTTTATTTAACCAATAGTTTTAAATTAAAGAACGGACAAAATTTGCACAACAAATGCTTGTAACCTTGAGAATTCATTCGTAGGCTTAGACTATCATGTACAGAATTTAGCATTGTAGTACACAGCAACAGACCAGACCTCAGCACAGGCTGCTAATGTGCCCTGAACATTCACCTCCATTTCATAATTAAACGTAGTCTGAACTGTTTGTGTCCTGAACCTCCATAACTGAGCAGGGTGGGTGGGGTCACGTGGGACTAAGCAGTTTCTACTACAAAGGCGACCAGAAGCACCCTGGGCTCCGTGTAAGGGGGACAGAGGAGGCAGGCACCAGTCGTCCTCCTGTTCAGACTTTCCCTGTTTAGTGTGCCGTTCTCACCCCAGTCTCCTTCAGGCTGGTGAGGACACAGCAACTAAACATGGAGGGCAGTGTTTCCACATGTGTCCTGTGAGGTCACACTGACTCACTGAGGTTCACCATTTTTGAAAGATTACAGTCTTTCAAATAAAAGCACTTTGTGGTGGCAAATGATAAAACCCCAATTTGATCTTTTGTTGTTGTTCTAAGGAAGCTGGACTAGACACATAACTTATGAGACAGTCACCTCCCCTCAGCTGTTCCTCCACCTGCCCGGTCTCCCTTCCCAGCATCTCCTGTGTGCGCATGCGCCCTGCACTGTGCCTGCCCAGTCTCTGACTCTCATGTCTGGTTCGCTGCCCTGAGCCTTTTCTCTGTGTTTCCCTCTGTCTGCTCCTGTGTCCTTTGTCCTTTCCTCTATATTTCTTTTGCATCTGTTTTCTTCATCTCTCCTGTTACCTCAAATCTCATCTCTCTCTGTGTATTTCAGACTCTGTTGTCTACCAATGCTTTGAAAATTTTAGGGAAATCTTTCCTGATGAATCCTGTGTAACACATACAATGTGGAAAACATCATCATGTACACAAGGATACAAAAGCTGCCACTGTGCCCATCCTTCTTATTAAGGAAGTGAAGCTTCAGGCCCCTAGCATGGAGACAGTTATCTATCACAGAGCCCCTGGATCTCCAGATTTCCTCACTGTGTGTGTGTGTGTGTGTGTGTGTGTGTGTGTGTGTGTGTGTGTGTGTGTTAGCGGTGGTTGCAGTGTGGTTTTGGCAGGTTTCTGATGGTTTGTGCTGATGATGAATTTGGAGATACATGGATTCATCTCTGGGCATGTCTGTGAAGGCTTTCTACATTTGATCAAGGTGGAAAAATCCACCCTAAATGGGCTGAGGTCCCAGATGGGGAAAAACAAACTAAAAGCAAGAAAAGCTTGGACGTTTGTCTGTCTTCTTCCTGATGGTAGACTGCTGGGACCTCCCATCCTGCTACAGACCTTCCCAGTCACAAGTTCCACATTCTTAAGCCAGAATAACTCCTGACCCCAGTAGCTCCCTGTCAGGTGTTTTGGCAGAACAATGAGAAAAGTAACTAATGTGAAACCCGACAGAAGTGGGACAGCCATCTGTGGTTCTTTATCTACTCAACTGGAGAAGACAGCTCACATGCGCACCGTGATTACACGGGCACCTGGTGTCATTGCTGACAGGATGGAGCCCCTATCCCCTGTGAACATGGAGACTTCTTGATCTCAGCGCCATTCTCTACCTGCACCTAGGGAAGTCACTGCACGGGCTGGAGCACACCTACAGGTTTTCTTCTGGATAGCGCAGATGAGCCCATACACTTGATCTAGAGAGAGCCCTTCTCATTAAAGTCAGAAGTATTTAGTGGCTTTAAGGTCTTGGGACACAGTTGAAGAACCAGGAAAAGGGACTATATCTTTTACTAAGCTTACCCAAAGTCCTGAGGAGGCTTACACTGACTTTTGCAAAGATGATTTCAGCAGTGCTAAGAGCAATAGCAGATCCAAATGTAAGAAATGTGGTTCTTGAATCTTTGGCTTTGAAAATGCAAATAAAGAATGCAAAAAAGGAATAAGACCATTAAAAGCTCAAGGTGCCTCACTAGATGGATGGATAAAAGCTATTGCTTTTAAGCTATTAGAATCATCAAAATATCCCACCATAATTTGTAGTAAACGTGGAAAGGGCAGAGATTGGGTTAATAAATGCCAATCAGTAGGAGGTATCCTAGGCAACTTCTTATTGTCAGGGAACCAGAAAAGGGGCCTATCCTGGGCCCAAGAACAAAGAACACAAACTGACAATATCCTGTCAGCAATGGAATATTTCACCAGCAAGGCAATCAGGAGTGTATTGGAGATTTAATGCACACCAGTAGGCTGCTCTTGACTTTGCAGTGGGTAAATATCTTATAGGAACAGTAGGTATAATTTCTGGGAGTAGTTTCACAGCTCAAGGGTTTATTATACATCCAGGATGAATAGATGAAGATTACCAAGTGTGGGATGATGTCATTACACAGGTGAAGTAAGGTACAAAATAAAATGAGGACTGTCATTGGACAAGAATGGCAGAAGAAAAAGTTTGAGGGAAGAGGAGAAGACTGGAACAAGAAGAGGAGAGAAGCCTTGGAGAGAACATGGAAACTGATGTTAAGATTCCTCTCTGTACCTTTACAAGTTGTTATGAATGTTCTTAAGGGATGGATGTGCACAGGGCTTTGTATGTCTAGGTGGGCAATTATATCTTATCAATTGGATCAGAGGTTTTATGTGGCAATTTGACTTTGGGAGAGTATGTGCCGTCCAGAGATGCGAGGCCGACATGGAATTGGGATGTGTGTGTCTGGCATGGTGGCAACCTGCCTTGGGAACTAGATGGGTAAAGAGATTGCTGCCAGGCTCAGAGAGAAGCCAACGGCAGTGTGATATGGGATGGAGCAGAGCGGGTGAGATGCTTTGCTGGCTGAGATGAAGATATCTACCAGGTATCTTGGGGCTCTGTGGTGCTGGATCTAGTGCAGGGTAAAAGACAGTATTTTTTATAATTTTACAGCAACAATCATGGTGAAATTAAAGTCATGGCTTATGTTAAAAAAACCATACAATTAGCGCCAGGTGACAGCATTGCTCAATTACTCCCATATCACAATGGTAAAGCAGCTCCAATACAATAAATAGGATGGGAGGATTCGGAAGCACTGGGAAGAAAGTATTTTGACAAATTGTTACTAATGGCAAAATGGTTAAGGTTAATGGTTGTCTTAGTTTGGGTTTCCATTGTTGTGAAGTGTTACATGACCAAACAACTCTTGTAAGGACAACATCTAATTGGGACTAGTTCAGAGGTTCAGTCCATTATCATCAAGGCAGGAAGCAAGGCAGCATCCAGTCAGGTGTGGTGCTGGAGAATAAGCTGAGAGTTCTGTATCTCATTCTGAAGATAAACAGGAGAAGACTGGCATCCAGGCAGCTTGGAGGAGTCTCAAAGCCCATGCCCACAGTGGCACACTCCCCCAAAAGGCCACACCTTCTCCAACAAGGCCACATCTTCTCCAACAAGACCACACTCACTCCAACAAAGTCACACCTCCTAATAGTGTCACTCCCTGGGTCATGCATATTCAAACCACTACAATAGTAAATGATATTGAAATTGAAGGCTTAGAGGACACTGGGGCTGAGCTGATGTATTTATAATCTTGGAATCAAAATTGGCCTTTGCAAGAAGTCTCAGTTTATAGGTGTTGGAATGCTATTTCATGTGTTTCAGAATGTTTATTAGATTAAACACATAGGGCCATAAAGCCAAGTAGGGAAGTTAAAACCGTATGTGGCTGGCATAGCCATAAGCCCATGGGGAAGGGAATTTGTTAGAACAATGGGGAACTTAAATTAATATTCCTCAAATTCCACAAAAGCCCCATAAGTGATGTTTAAAGTGGGTTATATTACTGGAAAAGGTATTGGAAAAAATTATCAAAGACGATCACAGGTTGTCCATAAACAAGACCAAGCAGGAGTTGACTTTCCAAATTTAGACTAAGGGCCACTGCTAAAAACACACCAACAGCCCTGCCTTTAAATTGGCTAGCCAGTAAGCCTGCATGGATAAAACAGTGGACCTTAACAAAAGAAAGTTTACAGGCACTTGGGCAAGAACAATTGGACGTTAAACGTATTGAGAAGTCTACTAGTGCTTGGATTTCTCCTGTATCTGTAATAAAAAAGAAAATCTGGGAAATTGACAATGTCAACAGATTTGAGAATTGTAAATAAAGTAATTCAGCCCATAGGTTCTTTGCAGCCTTGAATTCCTTTACCTTCTATAACACCCAGAGATTGGCCCATAATAGTGATTGACTAAAATATTATTATTACTATTATTTTTTATTTACTATTCCCTTGCAAGAACAAGACAGGAAAAAATTGCTTTTATTGTGCCCATGTATAATAATACTAAACCTGTGGAAAGATATCAGTGGAACATTTTCCCTCTGAGAATGTTAAATAGTCCAACCGACGTCAATATTTTGTGCAACAACTGCTAGAGTAATTTGTAAACTATTTCCTCTGTTCATTATTTACCATTACATGTGTTATAAGTTGTTCTGCTGCTGCTATATATGCAAATGCTAAATTCTGTACCCCAAGATCTGGCTGGCCCTCACCAGTAGATCCTCACATATATCACCTTTTGTTGTGTGTAAATCTTTCTCCCCTAAGTTAGCCCTGATTGGTCAATAAAGATGCCTACAGCCTGGACTTAGCAGAAGAGAGGGGGGTAGAGCAAAAGGTTCCCGGGCTTGGGGTCTGAGGCAGGGACCAAAGGAGAAAAGGAAAGGCATGGGGGAAGAAGAAGGCATCATGGGGTAGGTGGATTGTGAGTGTTTGGTCATGCGGGTCAGCCAGTTGGAGTAGGAGTGGCCCAGGTGGAACATGGCAAGTTATATCTCCGATTTTGATAGGGAGGTAAACAAAACAACATAGAGGGTTTGTGGGATGATGTCACAGGTGAGGCAGGTACAAGGTAGAATGAGGCCTGTCATTGGACGAGAAGGAAGGGTGGGTGGAAGAAAAGTTTGAAGGAAGAGGATGAGATGGGAATGGAACAGGAGAGGAAAGGAAGAGCTAGGGAAACATGGAAGCTGATGTTAAAATTCCACGCCGTGCTCGCTTCGGCAGCACATATACTAAAATTGGAACGATACAGAGAAGATTAGCATGGCCCCTGCGCAAGGATGACACGCAAATTCGTGAAGCGTTCCATATTTTTAAAGACATACATGGTATGCACTCATTGTTAAGTGGCTATTAGCCCAAATGCTTGAATTACCCTAGATGCCTAGAACAAATGAAACTCAAGACAGAGGATCAAAATGTGAATTCTTCACTCCTTCTTTAAAAGGGGAAAAAGAATACCCTTTGGCAGGAAGAGAGAGGCAAGATTAAAACAGAGACTGAAGGACACCCATTCAGAGCCTGCCCCACATGTGGCCCATATATATACAGCCACCCAATTAGACAAGATGGATGAAGCAAATGCAGAAGTAGATCGCCTCCTGAGAGACACAGCCAGAATACAGCAATACAGAGGCTAATGCCAGCAGCAAACCACTGAACTGAGAATAGGACCCCGTTGAAGGAATCAGAGAAAGGACTGAAGAGCTTGAAGGCTCGAGACCCCATATGTACAACAATGCCAAGCAACCAGAGCTTCCAGGACTAAGCCACTCACCTAAAGACTATACATGGACTGACCCTGGACTCTGACCTCATAGGTAGCAATGAATATCCTAGTAAGAGCACCAGTGGAAGGGGAAGCCCTGGGTCCTGCTAAGACTGAACCCCAGTGAACTAGACTGTTGGGGGGGAGGCTGCAATGGGGGGAGGTGGGGAGGAACACCCATAAGGAAGGGGAGAGGGGAGGGGGATGTTTGCCCGGAAACCGGGAAAGGGAATAACACTCGAAATGTATATAAGAAATATTCAAGTTAATAAAAAAAAAAAATTAAAAAAAAAATTCCACACCGTACCTTTACAGGTTGTTATGAGTGTTCTTAAGGGATGGATGTGTGCTGGGCATTGTATGTTTAGGTGGGCAATTATATCTTATTAATTGGATCAGAGGTTATTGTGTTGTGTGTTCTTCCATGTAGCGATTTAAGTAATAAGAGAGTATGCGGTGGCTAGAGACACTGGGCCATCACGGAATTGGGATATGTGCTTCTGGCAAGGGTGCTGTGGTGTTGGATCTAGAGGGGGATAAAAGACAGCATTTTATTATAATTTTTCAACAACAAGGGTTGATATTGAAAGGAAAAAGTTTAAAATTGCCCCCTAGACAAAAGGTGAAGCCCTGGAACTGCCTGTTCCAGGAACTGACTGATCACAGAAAGAGTAATTGCACCAGCTGGTTCAGCCACTTTGTTCCAGGAACTAGCTAACCATAATAGCAACTGACCATAATAGCAGGAACTGGTTAACCATAAAGTTAGATTAAAATCTTAAAGAATAATCATGAGAAACAGGAGGTTCTTCCTTGTGATTTGGTATGGTTTCTCCTTTAAATACCCCTTCTCCCAGCCATTCGAGGTTGAACTCCTCGACCTCTGTGTGGGATACGAGTCTTGACCCCAGTGCACTGGTTTCTGTCATCCCTATCAATAAACCTCTTGTTGATTGCATCAAGATTGGTCTCTTGTGAGTTCTTGGGGGGGGGGTCACGTCATCCCGAGACTTGAGTGAGCGTCTCCCCGCTCTGGGGGTCTTTCAATATCTATCCAGCACTGCTCCTTTAAGGCTTATTATAAATATAAAGGTTATGTGCCTTTTATTTAGGAACTAAATGATCTAAGGTGGGGTATAAACCTCCAAATAATATTTACAAGATACATTGATGATATTTTATTGGCTGATTCTGATACAGATACCTTAGGGAAAAACATTTAATGAAACATGAAAGATTTTATTTTACTGGGGACTACAGATTATGCCTAAAAAATAGGGGAAGTAAATTCTAGAAAATATTTAAAATTAAAACTGAATAAAAAAAAAAATACAACTACCAAAGGTTCAGATTAGAGGAGATAAATTAAAAGCTCTTTAAAGATTAAAAAAAAAAAAAAGGAAGATATTAACTGGCTATGTCCTATTATTAGATTAACCACTCAAGTGTTAAGTAATTTGTTTCAAACCCTGTAAGGTGTTTCAAATTTAAACAGTTTGTGAAAATTAACAGCTGAAGGAGAAAAGGGATTGGCCTAGGTAGAAAAGAGATTACAAAGTGCCTAAGTGGACAGATGAGATCCTAAACTTGACTATGTTTTAGTTATTCTACCTTTCCCTCATTCTCATACTGGGATAATGTTACAAGATATTTGAACCAGTTTCTAGTTAGTATGTAGCTCAGCCCTTAGTACACACTTTTAATCACTTTGGCTGGATTCCCATTGTTGTGAAGAGACACCACGGCCCAAGCAACATTTATAAGGGACAACATTTCATTAGAGCTGGCTTACAGTTTCAGAGGTTCAGTCCATTATCATCATGGCAGGAAGCATGGCAGCATCTAGGCAGACATGGCACTGGAGAAGGAACCTAGAGTCTTGACCTGAAGCCAACCAGGAGAGACTCTCAGTCAGCTAGAAGGAGGGTTTCAAAGCCCGTCTCCAAAGTGACACAGTATAAATATATATTATATATATAGTATATGTATTATATATATATATTCCTGCAGCAGAAAACAAATTGCAAATTGTTAATTTTTTAAGATTTCAAAAAAGCAGAGTAAATAATTCAAATTCAAGTAGACTCAAATTGGATTTTAGGTTTGGCTGAATCACTGCTAAAAAGTCTGTCATACACACACACCCACACACATATAATGAAAACGATATTTTTTTTTGAAAAAATTTTCCTAACTTTAAAAATCCCAATTATAAACTAACAAATTTCAGTGTGAAATTCATTAATTCCCAGGGGGAGAATATGCAAGAGAGCTCTCTGTTAAGCTGTGCCGTCTTATATAAACAGTATGCACAGGCAACTAAGTAAAAACTTCGTTCCTAATCATTCGAGTCAAGTGCTGGCCATTCATCTGGCTCAAGGTTTCTGTACTAAACCCCAAATACAGACTATTTCCATCATGGTAGAAAATGCTATTTGTCCAGATGTTGTGGTGCATACCTATAAACCCAGCAGGAGCACGGTAGAGGCAGGACTGAGTTCAAGATGCTGTCTTACTGGACCACACTGTATAGGGTGCATATTTTGTATTCATCTCTTGCCTGCTATATAGTAAATCTGAAACTACATTTTCCCTTTGCTGTTGGGCTGATGGTTGGGCTAGAGACCTCACCATACCAGGAGTAATCTATCACTGGATCCATCACAGAATAGAATTGTCTGATTTCTTTGCTTAATTGATCACCACCAAAACCCTTATATAAAACTTATTTATTGCCAAACTGAAAGTTTAATGTGAGAATCCACATTCATTAAAAACCAGTAAATCATCTCACGATGTCTCCTTTTTTTGTGGATCACTTTTAAACAGGGTCCTCAACAGATTAGTACGTGTGCTCAGGTGAACAAAATGCCTAATACGAAGTGGGGAAGTAGGAAGAATCTGGGCTCCATCTGCAGTTTGATTTTGTGACATTATGATTTTAGAGGCCCACGATTTCTTTTGATACTTATTTCTGTAGAATTCGTTTTATGTACAGAACGGTTGCTACATTTTCAAACTTACCTATCCCTCTCAGCTGATACTCAGAGTAAAAAAAAAATACATTATCAGGCAAAAATATTCAGAGTAAAAGTAATACTGAGGAAAAATATTTAAGCTATCTCTTCATGCTGGTGAGGTAAGGAGTATTTCTAGCCACTGAGTGCTAATTATCAAGACAATGCAAAGCCAGGCAGGGCTGCTGAATGTGTGCCTGTAATCCAGAACCAGGGAAACTGAAGAGGATAACCAAGAATCCAAGGTCAGGCTAGACCATAAGACTGTAAAGTGAATTCCGGGCCAATGTGGAGAGATGCTGTGTAGATCAGCCTGGCCTCTCAGAGATCTGCCTGCCTACTTGGATTAAAGGCCTTCTCCACTATACTCAGCTTACTTGTTTGTTTTTACTAAGTTTTTTTTTTTTTTTTTTTTTTTTTTTTATATAAACCAAAGCATGGGGCCATCTGAAAGGGTTTGCTCTGTGCTCCCCTTTGGAGCTGCGCTCTCCCACCTTTTGGCAGTGCTCTAAGTGAACAGCACCATTAGTTACCCTGAGACATAGATCAGTGAAATCAAACTCCCTAGGTGACACAGTTTCTTAACAAGGCCATACTTACTCTAACAAGGTCACATCTCCTAATAGTGCCCCTCCCTGGGCCAAGTATATTCAAATCACCAGAGAAAGTAAAGTTAACTAAAGAAGGAAGCAACCATGTTTGAAGGTGATATCTAGTTGAGTGGTAGAAAAAAGATGACAAATCAGAAAGAGATTTGACAGAATAGGATATGCCCAACTCTCATGAGAAGAAAGGGAAGCTACTTAAGGGAGAGGCAGACAGTACAGGAAGAGAGTACAGGAAAGGGTGAGCTTTTTCAACAGTAAGTCTCAGAGGCTGAAAACATTCTAGGCCTAGAGTAGATGGGACAGAAGCTAGAATCTTTCAGGCCTAGGCCTAGGTTAGCAGCCAGTTATAGAACATCTGCCAATTCAGTTGCTTACTTTTTGTAATTTCTGCCTTTTTAACTCTTTGCTATTCTGTGGCCAAAGGCTACTGGTTTCTTAGCAAATTAACTTCTGCTGATAGAAGCAGGAGATTAAGAAAACAGCTTAGATATCTGAGCCCTTTTCTTGCTGGCTCAAGAGCCTCTGAATGGCCAGGAGAGCGTCTCTGAGTTCATTTGTTATCTCTTCCTGAGCCAGAGAGAAAAGAAAAGGAAGTGTAACTTCATTTTTTTTCAAACACCTATTTTTAATGATGGTTCTTAAACAATTTAACTTCCCTTGTAGCCCACCACCCACCAGAGGTAGTGGAAAAGAAAGGACAGGAAGGATGGGGGATGGGAGAAGTGAACCTGTTTAGAAAGGTTCCCTGGAGCAACTCCCATCTGCATTCTCTGGAAATCAGCAGTTCAGTTCACAGTTTAGAAGACAAAGGGAGCTTGATCCACTCACAAACACTTGATGGGTACACCAGCAGTCCAGTTTGGTAGAGTCTGGTTAGCAGCATAAATCAGCAAGGCAGGGTTGGGGATTTAGCTCAGTGGTAGAGCGCTTGCCTAGCAAGCACAAGGCCCTGGGTTCGGTCCCCAGCTCCGAAAAAAAAAGAAAAAAAGAGAAAAAATCAGCAAGGCACAAGTCAGCAGGAGGGACCTGGTGGGACGCCAGGAGAAGTTCTTGGCTGTTCCTCTCTCAGCAAAGCAAAGATCAGCAAAGACACAAGACCCACAAGCACTGCACAGCCAGCTCTAACAGCAAGCCTAGCCCAGCCTCTGTCCCTGTCCAAGTTTTATTTATACCCTCAAGCATCACGTATCCTCCACGGGTCTTGCCTTAGCATGTGAGTCTGTCTCAGCTGACATCACTCTGCCAATCAGCCCAATTCTGTGGAAGTGGCATGAAACTGCAGCACACACCAGAAGTTTTTTGGTGTGTTTCTCTCTATGGAATCCAGACAAGTGTAAGGCAGACCAGTGCTCATGTGTTGTTAGCGAAGAATCCTTCATCATGTGTCCTTTCATGTGCTTGCTGTAGTGGAATATCCTTTCACCTGTGTCCACTTCAGGAAAACATTCCTTTATGTGTCTGGCCCAGCAAAACACCATCCAAATGATTTTCCAAAGAACCCTGAAGTTTCTACTTCAGGAAGAAGGGGAGAAAGTCAAGCACACATGTTGTGGGTTGCCCGGGTACTGTTTGTTAGTTCTGTGTTCTCAAGAGGGGCTGCCCCAATGAGGAGTGGATCACTTACTCAGGGGATTTCATGTGAATCTTCTCTCCAGTTTAACTGGTCAAATAAAGGCTAGAACCTGTGATTGGACAGTGGAAGAGAAAAGTGGTGCTGGAGGTTTGAGAGCATAGAGGAAGAGTAGGGAACAGGGAGGAAGAGGATGGAGGAAGAGGATGGAGGAAGATGGAGCAGAACCATGTGGCCTGGAGGAGCTGCAGGTAGCGAGGGATCTCATAGCTGGGGAATAGAGTGGTGCAGTGGTGAATCTGCCCAATCTAGGTGTGCAGCTTATAAACATTGTAACTGAGTTGTGTGTTTTTTGCATGGATATATTGGGCTTGGAGATTTACTGTAACACAGAAACACAGACACACAGACACACTTTGGCCGGGCCTGATCACCTGTTTCATCAATTCCACAAGTGTTCATGCACACTTATATGTGCACATATACCTATATTTATGCACAAACATACACATAGACAGACAGACATAAACATATATACACTTGGCACAACCCCAAAACCACATTTTATTTCTTCTCTATGACAAAAATTCTTCTCTTAGACAAAATTCTTTATAAAAATGCGTCATAGGGTTGGGGCGTGGCTCTCAGTGGTAGGTTGCCTACCAAGCGCAAGTCCCTAAGTTCAGTCCTCAGCTCCGAAAAAAAAAGAAAAAGAAAAAAAAGAAAAAAAAAAATCGTCATAGATGAAATGTTACAGAAGGATGTGGATAGTAAGTTCAAAGCAGTGTTTCACTCTATCATCTCAGTATAAGTTCAAAGCAACAGTTTCACATGGCCTCACTTTATCACAGTGCACACCTGTGACTTCATCCTTGGACCTGACCTAGAATGAATGTTTTTCTTTGATCACAAATTTATTTCACTTGTTCTCTTCATAGTGCAGTTATGAAAGCTCATTGTGTTCATTATTATTCAACCTTTACTTATCATTGTAAGAGGAGGGGTGCATTCTATTCTTGATTCTAATTTCATTACATCTTTCTGGCAAAACAACTAAAACCATTTTCCTAAAATTATTTGAACCAAATCAGGAATGCTATAAAGTCATTGATTTATCTAAATAGCATTCATTCAAGAAAGTTCATTTTCATGTTTATCTCCAGGAAATTTGCCCAGTAGGGTGGGCCGATGCCCAGGAATCATTAGGCTGTATAACAGTTGTATATCAGCAGCAAGAAGAAATCCTGAGATGAAGTCTCTGGGGGCTGTGCCTCTTCAGAGTGCACCCGTTGCAGACAGATGAAATGGAGGACCATGTCCAGAAAACTCAGTTGCTTGCCGTAGCCTTTGCTAGACGGCTTCTGTCACTCACTCCTGTGGCGATGGTGTGTGAGAAGTTACAAGCTCCACAGCCCAAGGCTCTTACATGATACAATTATTCTTCACTAACTTAAGTCACTGAGATTTAATCACTATCATGAGATAAGAATTATTGCATAATGATTTTGTCCTTCCAGATTATCATGGAATATTTCGCTTAAGGAGGAGAGTTGAATCAACTGGGGAATGAATGTTACCAGATGCTACCCATCACCTCGCATGCTCATAGCTTGTGTGTGCTGTGAGAGCATTTGAAACATGCTCTTGTAGTAATTCTCAAGCATACAACACACTATTATTAATAACAGGTAGCAGGATGTATAGTAATGATTACCCTTTCAACCTAACCAAACTTTACAGCCTTTGACTGACACCTCTCTTTTTCTCTTTCTTCCTCCATTCTCACCCTCTTCCCTGGTCACATAGTAAGTTCCTGACCGCTGTGGGTATTCTAAATGAAACACAAAGACCCGAAGGTTCTAATTAACTTTAGTATACAGAATAATGATATAATGGCAGTCCCACACATACATATCAGGTGGACCTTGATTTTGTTTCTTCCCTGCAGTACCCTATTTATCCTTCTTCCTAAATTTTCTCCACCAGATAATCCCCCTGCTTTCATTTTATAACACAGTCCATTCCTTTAAACAACGTAATAATGGACATAAATATGGAATATTGAGATTTTTGTCAATAACTGCAAAGAATCTCTAATAATTTCCAAACTGTAGATGAAAGAAGGCTAAGAAATACTAGATAATTTACTCAATGATGGTTTAGGCTTCTTTGCATTGAGCTGTACTGTATATCTACTGTGCTAATATTTTGTGTTTTCTGCGTTGCATCCTAAGCTTACTGATGTAGCTGGCATGGACAGAAACACCTTAGGGTTTTAACAAGAAACCTCAGTGTCTTTCTAATGCTAATCATGCAGCCAGCAGTTGGCAGAGTGTAAAGGCTTGGGGAAAATGCTTAAAACAATTTCAGCAGAACAAAGACATGGTTAGCAAACAGTTGGAAGAAGAAACCACACAAAGTAGGTAAAGAAAAATTTTTTAAAAAGGCTACACAAAATCTCCAATAGGGTGGCATAAACCTCCAGTGAGTCTTGGTCACCCTCAGAAGAGTCTGAGACACCCATCTGTTGACCCAGATCCTCTGGAGGTGTATCCTCTGGAGAATGGTGGGGACAGTGGGGCAGCATGGACAGTGGAAACAGTGTGTACCGCGTGGACAGTCTGGACTGTGTGGACTGTAGGGACAGCGGGGACAGTGAGGACAGTGAGGACAGTGAGGACAGTGAGGACAGTGTGGACAGTGAGGACAGTGTGGATAGTGTGGTTGGTATGGATGGTGTGGACAGTGTGGACAGTAGCGACAGTTCAGATAGTGTGGACAGTGTGGACAATGTGGACAGTGTGGACTGTGGGGGCAGTGTGAACTGTGGGGAGAGTGTGGACAGTGTGGACAGTGGGTCTGTGGGGACAGTAGGGACAGTCTGGACAACATGGAATGTAGGGAGAATGGGGGAGAGTGTGGACTGTGTAGATTGTGCGGGCATTGTGACAATGTGGACAGTGTGGACAGTGGGGAGAGTGTGACCCATGGGGACAGTGTGGACAGTGTGGACAGTGGGTCTGTGGGGACAGTAGGGACAGTGTGAACAGTGTGAAAAGTATGGACAATGTGGACAGTGGATACAGTGTGGACTGTGGGGACAGTGTGTAGAGTTTGTACAGTGTGTAACTTGAAGAAAGTGTGAACAGTGGGACAGTGTGGACAGTAAGAACAGTGTGGGCAGTGGGGACATTGTGGACTGTGGGGACAGTGTGTATAGTGTGGGCAGTGTTGACAGTGGGACAGCGGGACAGTGTGGAGAGTGTGGACTTGAGGAAAGTGGGGACAGTAGGGACAGTGTGGACTGTGGGGACAGTGTGGACAGTGTGAACAGTGCGGATGGTGGGGACAGTGTGGACAGTGTGGACGGTGTGGATGGTGGTGATCCTGGAGGATGGTGCACTACTGCCATTCACTGTAAACCATGTTGTCTATCTGGGAATTTGATTCCACAGGGCCGTGCTTCCGTCATGAGGAGGAATGAGGGCACAGGCTTAGAGTGAGTTTCTGTTGCTCCCAGGACACAGGTGTCCACATGGAATTCAGTGAGCCCCGAGTGGCCTCATCTGTGTAAAGACATTCTTTAGCCACACTCACCACATGGCCTCCAGCATTCTTCTGTGGTGCGGGGAATCTATGTAGCTACTATCCCAGCTTCATTTAGAAGTCATACCTCTGGCCCCTGAGAGCCTGTGGTTTCCGTTCCCTTCCTTGTACCGTGTATTTACCTCAGGTACTTACACTGTTGTCTTTTTCTGAGGTTCTCGTAACTGCCCTCCATTTCCCTTCCTGCTTTGAGAATTCTTTTCTTCTTTTTGTGAGAACAGAGGAAATGGAACCTGTCGCTATCAGAAACTCAAGGCTCTCTATGCCGCATATTCTTTTAATGGTTATTGTACATTTTATGAATGTCTAACATACAGTCATAGCCATGCACCACATGGCAAAGTTTTGGTTAACAATGGGTCACATATCCAGCTGTGGGCCTAAAGGATCCTGTCCTCTCAGCTTGGAGGGTGAACTCTGTCACTGTAGGAGTTACTTCTGCTGCTGTGACAGATACAGGACAGTAGCATCTTATGGGGGGAGGGCAGGAGAGACAAGGGTTTGCCTTGGCTCACAGTTTTGGGGGGACACAGTCTATCATGAGGGGTAGACAAGGGAATGTGAGGTGTTTGATCACATCGCATTCACATTCAGGATGCAGAGAGAGGTAAAGGATGGCTCACTTTCTTTTTGGTCAACCCACAAGGCACTTCTGCCTGTATTCAGGTTGACTCTTGCCACTTCACATAAATATTTCTGGAAATGACCTCAGAGACCCACAAGAGGTGTCACCTTGATAAGAATAAAAAGTTTTGAGAATTTGAAACCTTTTGAGATTTAAAGTTCATCTCATAGTAGTTCTTTCTTTTTTCTTCTCTCTTTCCTTCTGCCTCTACCTCTCCCTCCATCCCTCCCTCTCCCACTCCCCCCTCTTATTTTGTAGATAGGGCCTTCCTATAAAGCTCCAGCTTGCTCTGTGTAGACCAGGTTGGCCTTAAACGTATGAAGACTCTCCTGCTGTCTCTGGAGTGCTGGATTACTGGTGAGCACACTGTGCCTTGTGTTTCCTTACAACAAGTGTACACTGAGGAAGATTTCACACCCCACCTCCCTGAGCCTGACTGGAGACAGATGAGAGTGGTCAGGGCTGGGAACAAAAAAATTTTTTTGAAAGTTTGGCTAAGATACCAAAGCATTCTGGGCTGCATTGGTTGTTCCCATGACACTGGACACGGGATTACATGGGCCTGGCTCCAGTAAGCTCCAAAATGGGAGACAGTAAAAACAAAGAGGACAACTTATAAGAGGTTTATTGGCTTGGTGGAGCATTAATCAGGGTCTCAGAGTCTATAGTAGATTCTACTTGGAAGACAAACAAAACTTAGATCAGGGGAGAATTCCAAGGGCGTGTGGGCCATGAGGTGGGACAGCCTCAGGGCCAAGGGAAGAGCAAAATGGGAGACACCAGGAGAAGAGAAGGAACACGATGAATTGGGGCAGAAAACACACTGTGCGAGGTCACCCCGCACACCACATCTTCCCTGTAGAGGGCCACGCACCTACAACAAAACACACAGGAAAGATGGGTTCCAGAAGCTCCAGCAACGTTCCAACAACATTTTCATGTCTCCCCTTCCTTCCCCTCCCCCTTGTGGTGCCTTTCTCTCCCACAAACACACACCCTTACCTTCTTTCCCAGGGTGGGACTCACAAGGGCCCTGGGTGTCTGGGGGTGCTATCTGACCGCAGGCCTTGAATGATGAAGATGGTGCCCACCACGATGCCCACGAGGCCCACAGACAACCCCAGGGCACAGACCACGGTCTCTGTCAGCTCTGACATGGGGGCTGGAATCTCAGGTTCTGAGAAAGAGAAGCTTTGGAGTCAGAAGGGACTCATGTATGTGTAAGGCAGGGCCAGGGTGAGGGAGGGAGTTAATCTACGTGGTCTCTGAGGCTGGGCTAATGGGATGACACGAACTCCAGCCTTAGAAACTCTTTAAGAGTGGAAAGTGAGTTTTGGTCACTAGAAGCCAGAAACATGCTGTTCTATAGGTGACAGTGAATGAGAAAGTGCCAGAAGTGGCAGAGCTCATACACACCCCAGTGTTTTAGAGCCGGCTCATCCAGGCCCCAGTGCTCCACCTTGCAGTCATAAATGTCGTCGTTGGAAGGGATGAAGGTGAGGTAAGACATCTTGTGGAAGGAATAGTCACGGTTGGAGAGGAAGCTGGTCTCAAAAGTGCCTTCTGTGACTGGCTTGCTGTTTCTCAACCACGTGATATTGATCACAGGAGGAAAGATGTTGTCTACAAAGCAGATGAGGGTGTTGGGCTGACCCAGCAGCACAGGGGACTTGGAAAACACTGTCGCCTCAGGAACCTCTGCAAAGGAAATGGTCTGGATGTCAGAGGCTGATGGGAGCTTCTCTCCCTGAAGCCCTGCACTGTCTGGTGAGGGAGCATATTGCATGAAATGTGTGATTTTTAAGAAGAGAGGGAATGGGCTGGAGAGATGGCTCAGCAGTTAGGAGCACTGACTGCTCTTCCAGAGGTCCTGAGTTCAAATCCCAGCAACTACATGGTGGCTCACAACCATCTGTAATGGGATCTGGTGCCCACTCTTCTGGTAGTCTGAGGACAGCTACAGTGTGCTCATGTAGATAAAAATAAAAAATAAATCTTTAAAACAACAAGAACAGAGGGGATGAGTCCCCAGTGACGAAGAGATCCAGGTGCTCCTTGGAAAGGAGAGTTTTTATAGGACCATTTATATCCTGATCACATCCCCTCACCCCCCAGGGAAGGGAGGGGGGAGCAGGGTGGTGAGCACGTACTGTTGACAGCTGGGGTTGAATTTGACCTCTTCATCAGGATTTCCAAATTGTATTTTGCTGTAGCTATCTCTTGAAGTCCACCTTGGGGGTCAAATCTTCTCACTTGTGCAAACTCAGGGATCCTCCAGATGGTCTCCTTCTTATCCAAGTCCACATAGAGTAACTCATCACCATCAAATTCAAATGTGTGTAAAATTGGCCTCTGATTCATAATACTGATACACATATGTATAATACCAAAGTAGCCTCATTAGTGGCATGAGGAATTTAGGTGGATAATTGGGAAAGTGGGAAACAGGAAAAGGGAAAATAATATTTTAAAACAAACAATAGAAAATGCTCTGATGAGTACCACGAACGTCATTGTTTTTGATGCATTTCCACCACCCACACCTCCCTACCACTCTCAGTGTGGGTTACACTCCAGTCTTTCCCTCTGTGACGTGCACTGCACAACGGCGGGATGCCATGTGTTTGATTTCTGCTATCCTGACTGCCTTGTCCACTCTTTGGTACAGATAGCTCCAGACCAAGTAACACAGCTGACGGAGGAAAGCTTGTCTGCAAAGTTCCGTCATCAGATTCCTTCTCTGGTTAGGTTTGTGTGTGCTCTGGTAATCTCCATCAGTTATTTAACATATCTTACATCATTTCTTTTCCTTCAAAACAGGGCCTTTTCCACACAAGGCGTTCTCATTTATTCTGACCCAGGAAAGCACGCAAGAAACTTATAGAAAAGAGAACAGCGGCACCATGTGAGGAGACTGTTCAAAAATAGATTCCTGCCTTGCTTCTGAGGGACCACAGGATGGTCTTCGATTTCTGGAATAAAAAGAAATAGAATTTTATTATTTTCATGCTTCACATAAAACCTCGCCTCTTAATTCTTTCTAAATCCAAAACCAATGTTCTTTTTGAACTCGTGGTGAATTAATACGTTTCCTCCAGGCAGGTGAACACGTGTGAGCCGCCATGGAAGGCCGCCCAGTGCAGACAAGGACAAAAGGATGTCAAATGCGCTTATCATTTGTCAAGTAAACACTGGTGGCACAGATTCTGAGTGTTTTTAGGTTTTTGTATCTTTCTTCCTTCACTTGTTGAGTTCCAGCAAATGTCAGACCAAGTGCTGTTCAAGGAGAAATTCGCCAGCCAAGCCTGGCCTCTATAGTCACCAAGGTTGGTGAACAGGACAGCGATTCCAGCCGACAGACAGAGTGCACATAAGGTGCTGTGAGTGACTGTGGGCGAGTTATGGTCAGCTCTGCACAAGCGACTGCCAATCAAAACTAGGGCCCATCCTCTCACGGCCCTAATGATGGCGGGGAGGGAGTGTCTCCTTTCCTCACAGAAATGAAGGTGGCTGTCATTTTGCTCAGTTTGCTGAAGCCCTCCTCTACTCTGGAGGGTTCTGTTCAGTTTTAATTAATCGGCTTCCAACTGCACTGTGACCCCCAGACCCTCTGTCTATTCACGTTCGACTGCTCCTCTGACCCTTCCCAGTATGGCTGTCTTGGTTAGTGTTATCTGCAGCCCCATAGCCAACTTCTCCCTCAAAGTCTCCTTCAAAAACTCCCTGATCCATTGTTAATAAACCTCTTCGACTTCTTTTCCAACCGTGGATGTACACAGTGTGCACTTCAGTGGGCGCTTATCCTGAGCCCCAAGTATCGCTGAGGACTCCACACTGCCTCCTGCTGCTATAGTTCTGCCCTCAGCTGGATCCACCTCCCCCTCCACACACACACAATGGCCTTTCTGCTTCCTGCCCTTGATCTGCCTACCCCACTCCCTAGGGGCAGGCAGCAGGTTTGATATACTTCAGCACCGACTTCCTAGCTGAGCAAACGCTTTACAAAGTGAGTGTTGAGTGATGCTTGCTAGTTTTGAGGCCCATGGAGACGTTGGGGATAACTGACAGGTGGCAGAACCTTATGACAGTCGGGGTCAGCAATGACCTATGTGCCCCAGGCATTTAGCTTTGGACCCTTACTTGATGAGAATGTTAAAAGTCATATTAATAAGAAAAATGTAATGTAGGCTAAATTAAAATCAAAGCATTTTTTCTCAGACCTTAAAATTTCCACCTTTCCCCCTTCTAAGTTAAAGAGAAATGGGAGTATTTTCACATAGTCCTCCAGTTCTATGGTTCCTCAGAACCATGCCCACTGTGCCTACTCACACCGATTGGGGCACCCTAGTGTGACACTGAAGAAGGAAATTGGGAACAAAGAAGCCAACCTGCCTGGAGTCGGAGGCGAGACTTCTCCTTTCCAACAAAGCTGGAAAGAGAGCAGCCATGCCCCTTCACAAGGGCGCTCAACTCCTTTCACTTCCTGTTTCAAACGTTTAACTTTTCAACTGCTATTTCACAAAGTTCCTATTCAGGTCTGTAAAACAGTCGTGGCATTAAGGAGGGGATCCAGAGAGGGGACGGAATGTCAGCGGAGTGTGGAGGGAAGGAGGTGACGCAGGCAGAGGGCCACAGGCTCCCGTAGGTTGCGCTTGCTTGGGTCGTGTGTAAGCCCCAACAAAAGGGGTTTACTGTACACACAAAGGGGTACACTGCATTTGCTGTACCTTTGTGTGTGTGATTCACGGAAGTGTTTTCCTTAGAACACACTACAGGTATAAAGGCTTCGGAAACTCGCATACATTCTAGTAATGAAAACCATTCATTCGTGGAAACACCCCCAAGTTATGAGACGACCCCACCTGTCAGAGCCCTCCATCCTTCCCTAACTGGGTCCACTGTTAGAACCATGGTTTGGTGGATCATGAGCTGTGCTCGCCAACCAAAGCTTCCCGAAGAAGGGCTCACACAGCTGTTAGATTGTCTAATATTGAGGATTTATATCTTAGCCAATTTGTATCTCCCTCTTCTGTAGATTTCCCATTTCCCGGCTCCAGGCATCCCTCAGCTGTACAACTCACCCTCAATGTCGTCTTGACCTCCACAGGGGCTGAGCATGGTGGTCAGGGCGAGGACCCCCAAAATCAGAGCTCTGCTGAGTGGCATCTCTGTTCTCTGGGTGGTCTCTGTAGCTGCTCTCCCAAGTCTTCAGAGAGATTCAGAGGATCCAGCCCAGGAGATCTTACCTCAAACCAAACCCAGACCAATCAGAAAATTCCCTGTGATGACGTCACAGTTGCCAGCTACAGACTTTGTATTGAGAGGCCTGGAAGAGGCTAGGGGAACTCCCTGGAGCTGCTGCAGGCTCTGCTCAGAGTGGACCTGAGGGAATGCCTGAGGAGAAGGGCATTCCGAGTCAGACTTTTTCTCCTGTGCTTATGTGAGCAGATGGCAAGAGAGGAGAGGATTTCTGAAGAACCTCATGGACAGGCGAACTCATCCACAATAGTATTGTTTTTCACAACTGTTTGGGCTGTACCGTCCAGAAAGTCTCTCCCGAATTTATTCCTTTCCACGTGCTTCTCCAATCCCGACACCCAGTTACTTTCTTGGGCTTGCATGCATCATGAGTTAACAGGTTTTTTGTGTTCTTCGCTCTGGGCAGAAGCCCGGGTGTTACCAGTAGGAGCACAGAGCTGTGAGGACCTGTCCTGCCCCTACAGGAGCACACGGTGCCTTATCCAGATTTCCTCTTCTTTTGAGTAACCTTTGTATTCTAAAGGAAGTTTGGGGACACTGAACACACCTGAGAATGTCTGGGTAGATCAGTTATTCTTAAAATATTTTCCAGTGCGAGAATGTTCAGTCTCATGTCGAAAGGAACTTTTGTAACTTAGAAAAGTATCTTTCTTCCCCAAACTACTGGGTTTTCCAAGTTCGTTGCCCTTTTATGTGACTATTTCAGGTAAGTGTGCGAGTCTGAGGATTAAGTCTCAGCAACCATTGTGGATGCTATTGTCTGTAGAAGCCTGGGTTTTCTGCACTCTGTAGAGGCCACAAGCTCCTACACGTTTGGGACCAGCTCTTCTGTCCTCCTGAGATGAGCGTGCAAGCCTTTGCACTTCAAAGAGGCAGAGGCTGTGGAGGGGTGGAAAGGGACACCCCAGCACCTGCCTGGACACAGTGAAAGAGGAGCTGGCCCCAGCTTTAGCCTCACTGAGTGCTCGTCTCCTTCTAGGCAAACCTATTAAGGCAATCTGATCTCTCTACTTGAACCCACTTTGTTACGGAATAAGGGAAAATTCCTTTAGATAATGTAGTGACCGGATCTGAGGGGTCCAGGTTAGCCCTCTTGTTAATACCCAGGTATCTTTTGTAGTCGTGATTAATTCCATAACCAGATGATGTTAAGTAAGATCCTGGACAATCAGGCTGAGTTGGCCACAGCTGAGAAGCCTTAAAAACAAGCAGAGGCTTGCGTGAGGAAGGGGAGTCACTGTGTCCTTTGCCTGCACCAAGTTCCCATCTGCCTCTGGGGCCCTGGCCATGCTATTTCATCCCCACGGCTGCAGAAGCAGAAGCAACAGTCTTCTTAGTATGTCTTCCCTCCAGCTTTACGTCCTTGGCTCCAACAGACCTTTGCCCGGAGGCCCACTGATTGGTTGGCAAGGTTTCTCTCGTGATCTTTGAGTTCATTGGAATTATGAACAGGATCAAGGGAGAAGAGTTACTTGCATGCACACGGTGACCCAGAGGCAGTGACACACACGCAAAGCTCACCCCTATATAGGCAATGACTCACAAAACCCTGCATCCTCGAAGTCCCCTGCACAACTTGCAAGGAGCTCCGTAGGGAAGCGCGCTGTGAGGAATCTGCAGTAAGTTCTTACAGCAGACCTCTAGTCGGTAATAGCAAGGAAAAGCTACAGACAGAAATCAAAGCAGGGGTGAGGGGCAGAGAGCCGGCTCAGCAGAGAAGAGCGCTCGCTCTTGCCGAGGACACAAGTTCAGGTCCCGGCACCCACGTGGCATGGCGGCTCATAACCAGCTGTAACTCCAGCTGCAGGGACTCTGACGCCCTCTTCTGACCTCTGAGGGCATAGCACATACATCTCTTGTAGAAAAGCGCGCGCGCGTGCACACACACACACACACACACACACATTTAAAAATAAATTTAAAATTAAAAGCAAAGATGAGTGCAAAGAAGTCAGAAATAGGAAAGCATGCGGAGGCTGGAGGGAGGTATGGAGGGGTGGAAGGATGGCTCAGTGGTTAAGGGCTCTGACTCCTGCAGAAATGGGGCTCCCACATGGGAGCCTGGAACTCCAATTCCTGGGCACACCCCCCACACACCTTTATGTGTGGCACACATAAACTCATGCGGGCATGCACATATTCAGACAAATAAAAGCAATAAATATTTTAAAAGATTATGGGCTATTTAACTCATTTTCCTAGAACTCTTAGAGCAGACATTCTTATTCTGTAACATAAAGTTAGTGGCCAAGTGGGCTACGTCCACAGCGCACTCCTTGTGCAGGTCGTTGGGCGTAGTTCTCTATTTTGAGCATTGTATTTTTAACTATGTGTATTTGTGTGCGGGTGTGCACACGTGGATGCCCGCGGACTCTGGAAGAGACATTCCACCCTGGATCTGGAGTTCTAGGCAATTTCAGACACCCAACGAGAATGCTGGGAACTAAACTCAGGTCCTCTGCAAGAGCAGCAAATACTCTTAACCCTTGAGCCATTTCTCTAGCCCTCGCATCTCTTTTAAAATAAATTTTCGTTGGAGCATAGTCCTTGTAGGTAGTATTGGATTTTGTAAATTCACTTTGATGCACGTTTGTCCCGCACCTCGGCCCTATTCACCTGTATTGAGCGGCTAAAGATGGCGCCAACATCCGGTGGTCGTTTGTGGTAAACACCCACAGTGCATGTGTTGGCATACCCCCAGCACCTACAAGGCCAGGGTGATATTCATGCTAAATAGGTATTTCATACTCCACCAATTCCCAGTGGACAAGTTTACAGCCACAGTCTGTCTTGTATATAAGGCGAGTGCCTTTGTTCCTCGGGGTCCCCATATTAACAATAAGGTGTTCCTGCAATAAAGGCTGTTAAGAAGAGTCCGACGGTGTTGCGTCTTCCTTGCTGGTCAGGGTGGGCGCTACAGCTGGTGGCCCGTACGGGAACCCCGAGTCTTGTTTTGTGTGGATTTCAGAACTTTTCAGCCTCAGGATGGTGACGTCAGTAAGCTCCCAGGTAAGGGACCAGCCAGTTCTCTGGAGGTAAGCAGAGACGGTAATAGTCCTGGGCACAGGACGGTAAAGCTCCCGTGTAAAAGGGACTATAAAGTTCTCTGGAGTAAACAGAGATGATGAGAGCCTTGGTTTAGAGGCAAAAGGGTTTGTGGAGCACGGCAATGTTGTCTTTCTCATTTGATCCTCTGTGGGTTGGACTAGCACTTTTGCCGTTTACTCTTTTTGTGTTGTGGTGTTGCTACTGTTTGAATTTCCACCGTCAGGGGCACGAATGCATTTGCTGGGAAGAGCCCACTAGTGATGGGCCACAGGATCGTGTGTAAATAAACACACCAGCCCGCTCTGTTCGTAAATCGATCGTAAAAGCTCGTAAAGCATGGGAAACTCACATTCCACCCCACTCCTGTCAGCTCTTCAGGAGCTTCTTGGTCAGCGTAAGCTTAAAATCGAAAGGAAAATCCTGCTGAGTTTTCTTGATGAGTGTGATCGTTGTGCTCCGTGGTTTATAGTGTCAGGGTCTCTTACTTTATGGGCATTGGACAAGTTAGGAAGAGATCTGGATAGGGGGAAATAACAGAGGGCAAGCTTAAACCAGGGACAAAGCCGCTCTGGCGAATGGTCCGTGCCTGCCTAGAAGATAAATGATGTGAGGAAGCTGTTAGAACAGGTTAGAAAATCCTTACAGAGCAACAAGAAAGCATGTCGGAGGGAGAAAAGGTCTCGAAGGGAGAAAAGAAAAGAAAGGGAGATAAAAGAAACAGAGAGAAGGCAGAGATGAAAAAAGGGGATAATCAGGACCAAGAAACAAATAAGATATATCCCTCTTTAAAGGCATTGACCTTGGGAATGTCTAGTGACTCAGAGCTTAGTGAGAATGACTTAGTTGACCTTGAGGAAGAAGCCACTCGGTACGAGAAAGAGAGATATCATCCGGACTGGCCACATGCCAACGCTATGTGGCAGCAAGCCAAAGAAGTAGATAAGAAAGCAATTGTACCAACGGCACCCCCTGCACCTCCGTATACCCCTCAACATAAGCGCATGGTAAAGCCTGCAGGAGCTACTTCTTTTTGCCCGGAGGTATGGATTGAGTTTTCCAGTTTTTCTGGATGCAAATGGGCAGCGATATCATGAACCTGTTGACTTTAAGACAATAAAGCAATTAGCAGAGTCAGTCAAAACTTATGGAGTCAACGCAGCTTTTGTTATAGCTCAGATTGAGGCTCTTGGCAGATACTGTCTCACCCCTGGAGATTGGAGGAGTTTAGCTAGAGCTTGTCTCTCTCCAGGTCAATACTTGGATTGGAAATCTTACCTGTATGACTATGCTAACATTCAAGCTGCCATTAATCTGGCTTCAGGAGCGGATCCTCAGAGACATTGGGGCGCTGACATGTACTAATAGGAATAGGAGATTTGCTCGGACCAGACTGGTTATCCAGATCAGGTCTATAGTCAGATTAATGAAATAGCCATTAAAGCCTGGAAAGCATTGCCTAATAGAGGTGCAGTCTCCGGCAACCTCGCCAAGGTTCTGCAAGGACCCACTGAGCCATTTTCAGACTTTGTAGCCCGCATGGTGGAGTCCGCTACCAAGATCTTCAGAGACCCTGATAGAGCTATGCCTCCTATTAAACAGCCAGTGTATGAACAATGTACGAAAGAATGTAGGACTGCTATAACACCATACAAACATAAAGGTTTAGAGATTTGGATGAAAGTCTGCAGGGAAATAGGAGGGCCATTGACTAATGGTGGCCTAGCGGCAGCAAAGATACAATTAAGAAAGAAGGTTTCTGCAGAGACCTGCTTCAAATGTGGCCGTAAAGGGCACTATAGAAGACAGTGCCCAAAAGAAGTGGAGAATGGGGTAGTAACAGACCTCCACAACCTAGATTGTGCCGCCGCTGTAGGAAGGGAAACCACTGGGCAAGTAAATGTCGATCTGTGAGAGACTTGGATGGTCGCCCTCTAGCGACAGGATATGGTGGTGCACAGCCAAAAAACAGACAACGGGGCCCACGTCCCCAGGGCCCTCAAATATTGGGGCTCTACAGAACGACAGGCAAGGACAGGACAAACAGAGGCCTTGGCCTTCTCTTCACCACACGAAGGACCGAGGAGAGCCACTAAAGGCTCTGCAGGACTGGACCTCTACTCCACCACCAGACTCGTACTGACCCCCCAAATGGGAGTGCAGCCTATAGACACAGATTTTAGAGGACCCCTCCCTAAAGACACAGTTGGGCTGTTGTTGGGGCGCTCCTCTTCTGCCCTGAAAGGTTTGCAAATTGTACCTGGAGTAGTTGATCCTTATTATTTAGGCACAGTAAAAGTCCTGGTAGCCTCTCCCCAGGGAATTACTGCTATTTCCCCTGGAGACAGAATTGCCCAGCTGCTGCTTCTGCCCAGCTTACATAGGCGCTTTCCTACAGAAAATAGAATTAGAGGAGACAGGGGCTTGGGATCTACAGGTTCCCGATTTGCCTTTATCTCATTGGAACTAGGTGATCGTCCAATGTTAACATTGACTGTGGAGGGACGGTCATTCCTTGGTTTGTTAGACACTGGAGCAGGTTGTAGTATCATCTCTGTTCATGACTGGCTGCCTAGGTGGCCCACGCAAACATCATCGCAGGCCCTACGTGGTCTGGGGTACGAGATGGCTCCTTTAATAAGCTCCAAGGAATTGACATGGAAGGATGAAGAAGGTAGATCTGGAAAGATTACTCCCTATATTATAAACATTCCTGTGACTCTGTGGGGCAGAGATGTCTTAATAAATCTAGATATGAGACTAACTAATGAGTACTCCCCACAGGCCAAGGATATGATGATAAAAATGGGCTACATGCCAGAAAAGGACTAGGAAAAAATTTACAAGGACAAGTTGACCCAGGGCTGCTGAATTCTAAAAGGGACAGGACAGGTCTGTGTTTTTCCTAGGGGCCATTGAGGGAAGCATACCGATTACATGAAAAACAGAGGAACATTTGTGGATTCCTCAATGGCCTTTATCCTCTGAAAAATTAGCTGCTTCTGCTGAATTAGTGTCTGAACAGCTGAAATTGGGATATATACAGCCATCCACATCACCCTGGAATACACCTATATTTGTTATCAAGAAAAAATCAGGAAAATGGCGATTATTACATGATTTAAGAGCTATCAATTCTCCGATGCAAATAATGGGTCCCATACAAAGAGGTTTACCATTGCTCTCTAGTATTCCTGCTGGTTGGCCTATTATTATTACTGATATTAAAGATTGCTTTTTTTCCCATCCCTCTTGCCCCGCAAGATAGCGTGCGATTTGCATTTACTATGCCTTCTATGAATAATGAAGAGCCTGATAAGTGCTATCAGTGGGTGGTCTTGCCTCAAGGTATGGCTAATAGCCCTACTATGTGTCAGCTTTATGTAGGACAAGCCTTACAGCCTGTATGTGACCAATTTCCAAAATTAAGAATAATACATTTTATGGATGATATATTGCTTTCTGCAAAAGACTGTGATACCTTAAAAGTGGCCTATGTGGAAATGGTTAAAGTGCTTGAAAATAATCAATTGTTCATAGCAGCTGAAAAGGTTCAAATGGGCAAAATGGGGGAATATTTAGGAACAAAAATTACTTCTAATGGTATTTCCCCTCAGAAAATTGAATTATGAAAAGATCATTTAAAAACATTAAATGATTTTCAGAAATTACTAGGAAGCATAAATTGGATTTGACCCTATATTAAAATGCCCAATGTAGAGTTACAGCCACTCTATGAGATCCTGAAAGGGGATTCTCAGCTTACTTCACCCCGTGCTTTAACTGAGGAAGCACGATTATCTTTAAAGAAAGTAGAGGAAAGACTGGAAAAGGCAATGCTAAGAAGGTACAAGGAAAAGGAGGATCTGCTTTTGTGTATACTGAGAACTTTTCGTCAGCCTACAGGAGTGCTATGGCAACAAGGACCATTTCTGTGGATTTATCCTCATATTTCTCCTACTAAGACTCTTGAATATTATCCTTCTGCTGTTGCACAGCTTGCTATGTTAGGTGTTAAATCATGTATTCAGCATTTTGGTATTTTACCCAAGAAAATTATTATACCATATACAACAGCTCAGATAGAAACATTGTGTGCCTTGATAGATGATTGGGCCATATTATGCTGCAGTTTTGATGGAGAGTCTGACAATCATTATCCTAAGGATCCTTTTTGCTACAATTTTTACTGAACATCCAGTGATTTTTCCAAAAGGTCACTGCATTAGAGCCTTTGTCTGGAGCGTTAGATATTTATACAGATGGCTCCAAAACAGGTAGGTGCCTATATGGTTGATTCTCAAGAACCAGTATTAATTCAGTACAGTCCAGGCAACCCCCAAGTTACAGAATGTAAAATTGTATTGGAAGTTTTAAAAAGATTTCATGATTCTTTTAATTTTAATTTCTGACTCTGCTTATGTAGTTAATGCTGTACGCTCACTTGAAATTGCAGGGCCAATTAGGTCGACTAGTACTGTGTGTCAAATTCTTTTAGAATTACAAAAATTGATTTGGGCCAGAAAAAATAAATTTTTCATACAACATATTCGAGCCCATACTAATTTGCCTGGTCCCATGACCAGTAATAACACCCTGGTGGATGCTAGTACTCGTAGAGAGTTTATTTTTCATGCCACTCTGGATGATCTCGCTAGAGAATTTCATCAAAATTTCATGTTCCTGCTTTCACTCTTCAACAAAAATTTAAAATCTCTAGAGCTGCAGCTTGTGATGTGATATTAAGTTGCCAGAATTTTGTTCAGTTTCACCACCCTCCTCAGGTGGGGATTAACCCTCATGGTCTGATTCCACTAAAACTTTGGCAGATGGATGTCACACACATATCTCAATTTGGAAATTTAAAATATGTTCATGTTTCTGTTGATACCTGTTCCGGTATTATACATGCCACTCTGATGACTGGTGAAAAGGCTGGTAATGCCATTAGTCATTGCTTAGAGGCATGGGCAGCCTGGGGAAAACCTGATAGTCTCAAGACAGACAACGGGCCTGCCTACACAGCAAAGTCCTTTCAGGCATTTTGCCAAACAATGCAGGTTGGTCATACTACAGGATTACTGTACAATCCCCAGGGTCAAGGAATTGTGGAAAGAGCCATCGTACCTTAAAAGAGCTTTTACAAAAACAAAAAGAGGGAATTGCCAGTGGCCGAACACAAAAAGAACAACTTTCTTTAGCTTTGTTTACTCTAAATTTCTTGATTTTGGATGCGCATGGCTGCTCTGCTGCGGATCTCCATGCTGCTACTACACCTATAACTAAAGCAGAAGTAAAGTGGAAGGATGTCTTAACTGGTGAATGGTGTGGCCCAGATCCCGTGCTTTCGAGATCTAGGGGAGCTGTTTGTGTTTTTCCACAGAATCAAGACAATTCAATCTGGGTGCCTGAACGTTTGACTTGTAAACTGCCTCCTGCTATTCGTGAAGATGAGACTACGAACTCTACTATTACTACTTGGAATGGTGATTCAGGTTGAACATTACAACTTTGATTATGATGCATAATTGTAGTTTTCCATCATGTCCGGGGCAAGGCACACTGGATAACTCTACCTGTCGTAGAATCTTACCTACTTGCCCCCCATATCAAGAATTTCCACCTGATTTTACTCCATGTCAGAGTTTATTCCATAGAGAAAAACAATTCCTACTGGGATTTGAGTTTTCCCCTCCTCTTGATCAGGTACAGTATGATCAGGGGAAAAATAAGACTGGCAAGCAAAATTTTTGGCCTTGGTATCAATGGGTATTATTCAATGAACAGGGAGCATACACATCTCTAATTCCTTTTGCCCAATTATTAGGTGAAGACTTTACATTGTATAATATTTCAGCCACTAGAATGAATAACAAAACCAGTTTAGTAAATGTAAAGATTAATAGCCTTTTAGCAAATGATACTGCTGTTGGCGCTTCAGTATGTGTTAGACCACCTTTCTTCTTTTTGATAAGTACTAATGTAAGTGATAATGCTTTAAATTGTAATAGTTCTGATGTAGTCTGTTATTTAGCTGAATGCTGGGATGGCACCAATGATACTGCAGTGATGGTCAAGATTCCTTCTTTTGTGCCAGTCCCAATAGAAGCCAACCCAGATAATTTTCCCATACTTCATTTACTAAGAACTAAAAGGGATTTTGGTATTACAGCAGCTATAATTTCAGCCATTGTACTATCAGCCGCTGCAGCAACAACAGCCGCGATTGCTTTAACTAATCAAGTACAGACGGCTGAGACTATCAATCAGATTGTGGAAAGAACCACAGTGGCACTAGAGATACAAGAAGAATTTAATACCCACTTGGCATCTGGTCTTCTATTAGCTAATCAATGGATAGATTTGATCCATGAACAAATTGAAGCATTATATCATATGACACAGTTGTCCTGTGTTTCCTCCCTTAGAGGCTTATGTATTACTCCTTTGCAAGCTAATTTTTCTCAGTATTCTCAACAGAGCAAAGAAATCTCGAATTATCTGAAAGGAAACTGGTCCATGAAAGTGGAGCAATTATCGAGGCAATTGCTGATGCAGATTGCTGTCCTTAACAACACTAGAATGGAACCCATCACATTTGGAGATTTCACCTCGTGGATTACCAATGCTTTCTCCTTTTGTAAAGAATGGGCTGGCATGTTTGCCTGGGGGGCCATTGTCCTCTTGGGATGTGGAGTATGTCTATGGCTCTTTTGCCATTTACAACGAGAGCATGCCAGACACAAAGCGATTGTTTATCAGGCTATGGTTGCCATTGAAAGTGGTGCTTCTCCCAATATATGGCTGGCCTCTTTGAAAAATTAAGAGTTCGCCCTAGATCGTATTTTGTCACTGTCATGTGAAGCCATTGTATCCAGAGACGGGCAACTTTCCTCGGGCTCGGACCAACCTAAGACAGGAGCCCGGTGGCAATAGGGTTAATCCAAGGACGGGTAAGGCCGAACTATCAAGAGGAACGACCTAAGACAGGAGCAATGACATGTATTGGCGTGACACCCAGATCTAGACCAGTCATTTTTAAAAACAAAACAAAAAAGAGGGAGATGTAGGGAGCGGCTAAAGATGGCGCCAACATCCAGTGGTCGTTGGTGGTAAACACCCTCAGCGCATGTGTTGGCAGACCCCCAGCACCTACAAGGCCAGGGTGATATTCATGCTAATAAAGTATTTCATACTCCACCAATCCCCAGTGGACAAATTTACAGCCACAGTCTGTTTTGTGTATAAGGCAAGTGCCTTTGTTCCTCGGGGTCTCCGTATTAACAATGAGGTGTTCCTGCAATAAAGGCTGTTAGAGAAGGATCCAACGGTGTCGCGTCTTCCTTGCTGGTCAGGGTGGGCGCTTCAACTTGGTAACACCCTTTCCATATCAAATTTTTGTAATTCTTTGTCAAATATATTATTGAAACTCTAGCAAACATATTTTATCATCTATATTTTAACATTCTCGGAATGCATGTATAAAGCTTAAAAATTAAACAATAGCTATGGGGTTCAATGAAAGCAAGAGCCCTTCCTATATTTGGTTTTAAGAAAACATGCTTACTCTTCCATTTCATTGGGTAATTTTAACACGAATGGAGCCTGAATTATGTCAAATGTCTTTTGGGGGGTGGGGATATCTAAGAATTGACGAACATGTGAGAATTCAAATCACACACAGTTTTCTGTGCTGGTTAGCATTTTTGTCAACTTCACACAAATTGGAAGTCACCTGGGAGAGGACAGTTGAGCTGAGGAGTTGCTGATTGATGGAAGAGGACCCAGCCCATTGTGGGTGAGGCTACGAGTGTAGGTTGTTCTGAGTTCCTTAAGAGAGCAGGCTGAGCAAATCTCTAGGAGCAAGCCAGTAAGCAGTGCTCCTCCATGGCCTCTGCTTCAGTTCTTGTCTTCAGGTTTCTGCCTTGAGATCCCGCCCTGACTTCCTTCATGATGGATTATACTCTAGGAGGTGATATAAACCCTTTCCTTCCCAAGTTGGTTTTGGCCAGAGTTTTATTACAGTAACGGAGAGCAAGCTAGGATATTTATTTGCTGAAAAACTGGAATTAAATTGGAAGTTCGTGCAACATATATTGAAAGACCACCGGGGTGGGGAAGACCCCCACTCAAATCTCGAGACAACGCAACCCCCAAGAACTCACGAGAAACCACTCTTGATGTAATAAACAAGAGGTGTATTTGAGGAACCAGAGCTCTGGGGATGACACGTATCTTACACAGGAGACAGAGGATTCGACCCCGAGCCCAATTAGGGGAAGGGATTTATAGGGAAAATTACATAGGCAGTTGGCAACAGTCACACAAAGCAATTTCATTGGTTTGTAACTTGGGCTCAGTTCAACTCTAGGCCGCCCTGCTTCTGGGGCAAGCTGACCCTAATTCTCATTTTTCTCAGAGCTGTTGAGTCAGGCCTTATCGAGGCCAGATGGTTTGTGGTGGCTATAGCCAGGCTACATCCCCAAAATATGTTATGTTATTCTCTGCTATGAGGTGAACTTGTCCTCACAGGAGGGTCAGTGGGGGATAGTTTAAATCTTTATTCTTTCAATATCACCAAATATTTGTAGAGTGAAAACTGGACTTCTTTGAACAAGGTGCAGGAGAAATCAGTACAGGAATTTAAAAGTGGTGGTGCACACCTTCGATCCTAGCACTTGGGAGGCAGAGGCAGGAGGATCTCTGAGTTCAAGGCCAACCTGGTCTACAGAGTAAGTTCCAGGGCAGCCAAGACTACACAGAGAACCCTGTCCTGAAAAACCAAAACACAAACAAACATACAAAACCCCCCAATGCAGCATTTCCATCAACAGTGTACACAGGCCGGAAGTGAAGAGAGGGCTCAGGCCAATGAACTAAAGATTTTATCTTCAGAAATTGCAACAGGTAACATTAGTTTTAGCCCAAATGATCAGAAGAAAGGGGTACCAAATAGAGCATAATTCAGTGTGGAAATTGGGGACATCAGAGAAACAGTCAGTTAGGTTTGTGAACTCCCGTGAGACTGAGAGACAAGGCATTAGACTGATGGAGGAAGGGGCCAAGGCTAAGTAATAAAGGTGAGAATTTCCATGATGGCTGGCTTCCTCCTTTGACTTGAGCTTTTGTTTCTCTGTAGGTCCCCTGGTGATGGAGTGGCTCACCAAGTTCAAGGCTGGATCAATCCATGTCACATGAGAGTTGTGGACCAATCAACTAGCGTGTCTGTGTTCAAACTGACCACCCCTAAAGCAGAGGAGGAAAATGGTCCAGAGCTATAAATCCCAGCCCTCAAGAAGAGCCTGGATTTTCAGCTTCTGGGGTGTGCATCTCAGTCATGCTTTGCATAGTCTGTGTGTGTGTGTGTGTGTGTGTGTGTGTGTGTGTGTGTGTGCGCACGCATACACACATGCATGTGCCCCCTGTGTGTTTGCTTCCTCACTCCCAATAAACACCTTCCTTTACCTGCTGATTCTGTGTGCCATGTGTGAGATTTCTCTGCTGCCCTGTTGTACTTCAGATTTTTCTTGCCTTTTAATTCTTTCGCTGGCAGAAAAAATGAATCCAATCCAGGCCCCTTAGACCATATCATTTAAGAGTTCTAGACTATATCAACACTCACCAGGAAAAAGAAAACGACAGCAATATTAAGAACAAGAGTAGGGACATAATTATGTAGCACACAGGATGTGTGAATAGCATACTGCCTCTGTAGAGGCAGTGCTGATGTTTAAGGTCCTGTTCCCCAGTTGGTTCTTGATCTGTCAGTAAAGAAAGCCAAGGGCCAATTGCTGGGCAGAAGGTACAGACAGGACTTCTGGGTCCCTGGAGGAAAAGGGGATGCAAGGAAAGAGAGAGAAAAGTTTGATATGCTTTGGAGAGAGAAGAACTAGAGAGCTATGTGAGGTCTCAGGAGGAGCAGTGGGCTGTGGCCGCTCTGATAGGTGGGTGGTCAGAGATGTTTAGCAGAAAGTAGATTCAACTGACCAACTAAGGTTTAGGGTAGATGGGAGGTACAGAACTAAAAGTATTGATAAGGACATACTTTTCCAGATGGGACATAGTAGTGTCCAGCAATTGTGTCCAAAGGCAAGTTGAAAATGAACAAATGTGTGTATGCTTTTATCCATGGATTCAAGGGAAGCTGGGCAGGGGTGGGGTGGGTGGATGGTAGTGTGTCACCCACCTCCTGGAACTAAACTGTAGTAGCAAAAACCTACACCCAACAACAGTCTATGAAAAACTTTATACATTAGACCATTCAGATGAAATGAACATCCTGTCTGTAAAATACATGGTGGATGCCATGGCCACCCAAGATAAGACTAAGAGGACACGGTCCTGTCTCTAACAGTTAGGTTGAACTCGTACTTATAGCATTGCTACAGAGTCAGCTCTGGTTCACGTGTCTGCAGTGACAAAGTCTACTAGGTATTTAAGGAAGACATGACATCACTACAAATGGAAGAGGAGTGTGTTCTGGTTAGTGGTTGAAGCCATTGTTATCCTTATACAAATAAAGAAAGAAAGAAGAAAAAGAAAAGAAAGAAAAACAAGAAAAACGTCTAGACAAATGCCCCTTATGAGTATATATTTAAAAATTATTAATGAACGTTTAATAAGTAATATCAAATAAATAAATAAGCAGGACTGGTGACATACTTGTGTGATTGCAGTGCCTGAAGATGGGATGTTAGAGCCATTCTCAGAGCCCATACACTACAAAGCACATGGTTGGCTGGATTGGGTCAGCTGCCCACCACTTGTCAGCCTCCTATGTAAGGGACTTACAGAGTCCACAAATGCCGAGGAAATCCAACAACCTTATACTTATATATTCATAATAAAAGACCAAAACTTAAAATGTATAATTTTTTCTGATAATCCATCAAGAAATTTTTTTGCAATATCACTTGATATATATATCAATATATCTATCTATCTATCTATCTATCTATAAATTTGACAAACAACATATACAATCCGTAACCTGAAAACTATACAGCAGGGGAAGGAAAACCATAGGCTACCAAATGAATGGGAAGATGAGCCATCTGCATGGAGAAGACCAAGTGTTGGTGATAATCAGTCCTCTCTTAATTCATATATCTAGATTTGACACAGTTTCAATCTAAATGACTTTATTGAAAAAGTTGATACATAAACATGGACATACAAAAGATGGAAAAGAAAAATTTTCAAAACGAAGACAGATGGAGGTTTAGGATGCTTGATTTTAGAGCTTTTTGTATAGTTTTATCAAAACAATGTAGTATGAATATATATATACATATATATATTCATATATATGGTATATGTTACATATATCCCAAATGTAAGTATTTAATATAATTATATAGTTTAAGTATATAACCATCCTTTGACAAAAGTACCCAGTGGGGAAATATTTTTTAAATAGTTGGTACTGAAATAATTGAGTATCTACACACAAAAATTGAATCTATACCCTATCTCAAATGAAAGCCCCAGATGGATCACAGATGCCCAGGTTCTACTGTGAAATGTGCCTCACAGGAGCACACGTTCAGGCATTTTGTCATCAGCAGGGGGCGCTGTTTTGAGAGGCTGCGGAACCTTATGTGCAGTGGCCTATTGACCTGCAGCAGGTTGCTGGTGGTGGACCTTGAAGGTAACATCTGCTTCCGGTTCCGGTTCCAGTCCACTTCCTGGTCGGTGAAAATGAGCTGCACAGGAAACCGAAGCTGCTACAGAGGAAACTGCCATAAACGGCTCTGCAGCGTCTTAGCCGCCATGATGGTCCGAGCCCCTCTTAATGGTGAGCAAAAATGAGTCTTTCCAACCTTGTTTCTGTCAGGTGTTCCATCCCACGGAGTGAAAAGCGATATGCTAGTTTTAAGCACATTCTTTTTAAAAAAGAAATCAAGAAACAAGAGGGGTACACTGGAAAGCCAATGGGGTGGTGGTGAATCAAGACCGGAAGTAGGCAAGGCACTGAGGAGGGCAGGCAGGCGGTGCACGCTCAGTATCGTGGTCCTCTGAGTCCATGGAAAGCAGTGATAACAAAGTGGTCTGTCTGCAGAGCTGGAGGTGAGAATCAATGACGCCAGAGAGAACTCTGGTGCTGCAGGGGCTGCAGAGGGATTTACAGATTAAGGCGGGGACGGAGAAATGCGTCACTGATGGAATACCGTGTATAACGATGACCTCAGGAAGAGGGGATGGATCCAAGGGACAGAAGATAAAGGTTGGGGTTTTTTTTGTTGGATGAGTGTGCAACCATCCAAAATGTGTTCAGCGTGGAAACATGGTACGGAGCTCACAGATGAGCAAGTAGGCACTCTGTGTGAATGATCACAAGGGCGCTACGATGAAGACGGTGAAGAGATACAGGAAGCAGCGGGGAAGGAACGGAGTCCTCTTCTGGTTTCCATGAGCACCCACACCGCCATGACATTCACACACACACACACACACACACACACACACACACACACACACACGCGAATAAAAAATAGTTAAAAAATCCAGTCAAAAAATGTTTTTTTTAATATTCTGGGGTCTTTGATTGTCTCTTTAAATCTTAGGATATGACACATCGTCCCAGTAACTCCTTCACTGCACAACCCCAGCTGTCTGTGATTTCCTAGTAATCTCTGATTTCCTAGTAATCTCGTGTATCATTTCTTTTATGTCGATTTCCCCCAGTTGCACTTCTGTGCTTCTCCCAGGCCTTCTTAGTCTGCCGGAGACTGGTGATGTTGCCTCATACTCCCTCCTCATTGGCTGGATCAGAAACCAGCATCTGTAAAGCCTCTTTGTCATCGGATGTCTCTAGTTCAGCTTTCGTGGTAAGTGTGAGGTTTAAATGTTAGAGTTTTGGGGAAGGGAAACCTGCGTGGGAAGTTCCCCTTGTACAGGCCCGTGCCTCCTGGAGTGTCCTGCTCTTGTGTCTACAAAATTATCCGATTTCAAAGGGAGACAGTGGGGTGAACAATAGGACAGGGGGACATAGAGCACTGTCAGTCACAATCAGGTCACGTATTCAGTGTCACCACCTTAATGATTTCCCTTAGAGGAAATCTAGGAGACAGGTCAATGGGATGGGACCGACATGTGCGCTCCTGGTTCAGTTCTGTCAATGGATTGGAGTGGCTGTAGACCCATGAGGGAGTAGCTGTTTCTCACAGTGTTGAGTAAACACTATGTCAAGCTTTGCTAGGGGTGAGGAGGGAGCTGGGGATAGGGGAAACAGCTAAATTCTCTATGACCCGATGAGTCTAAGAGGGCTATAGAATTCAAGAAAAAAAAATGGCACCTGGTCCAGTCTTTCACCCCACTTAATATTCCAAACAAAACCCCAAATCAAACTTGGCTCCTTTCTGCCGTGTGCGGCTGGAACTGGGACCCTGTTCCCAAATCCATGAGTGTCCTTTGGGGTCAGACAGGTGAGCAGGTACATTTCCAGGCCCGTGCAGCCATATTGGTTTCTACAGGGTCTCCTATCGCTATCTCTGGGCTATGCTGTTTCTCTGCCTTTAAGGTGGAGAGCACACACCACTCACCAAGTACATCGCTCAGAAATACGGACTCACCCAGTCTTCACACTGGTCCTCTGAGGTGGTATCACCATTCATACTAGGGATGGGGAAGCCGGCGCAGGAGCACTAAGGAACCTGTGTGAAGTCCCAGGACAAAGATGAAGCCACAGTGGGCACCCCGGTTTCAGAGGAGGGTGATGTAACCGTCTGCCCTGCACCTCTCATTGCTGGTGGGGCACAATACACGCACACACACACACACACACACACACACACACACACACACACACACACACACGCATGCATACATACATACATACATACATACATACATACATACATGCATATGTATTTCATATGACCACTGTCACTACCCACATGGGACAACTGAACGAGTCTGCCTGGACTTTTCCTCCATCTTTCCCCACATCCTGCATGCATCCTGTCTTAGGGATGGGAGTCTGCTGCTGTCACTGAGTGTGCCCTTTCCTCTCAGGTCCTGAGGGGTGAAGTCTGTGCAGACAGCTATGTGGACAGCCCAGGGTCCACGGGGGATGTTGCCTGGTGTCGGCTGGGAGACTCCAGATCCTGATTTACATCTTCAGCGTCACAAAGCCCCTTCCAGGAGCACTGTGGCGGTTATCAGAATCGGTTTACAGGGCGGGACAGTTGCTATGGCTCCCGGTTCAGAGCTTTCAGCCTATAGTCCCTTGGCTCCATCTCCTGGGGTTATAGTGAGGCAGATCATCATGGCGAGACACAGAGGGGGAGAAAACAAACTGCTCATCTTATGGATGCCTGGAAGCAAGGAAAGAGGAAGGGTCCAGAGACTCTATGTCCCCAACGGCTGATTTCCTTCTATCCTCCACCTCCTAAAGCCCCTGCCTTCTCTTAGTAATGTCCTGGCAGGAACCAAGCCTTTGATAGTCTTGGTAGCCATTCAGGACAGAGGCTGTAAACCAGAAAGCGATGTATGTACAGGTTATCACGGACCGCAGAGATGCTTCCAAAATGCATTTGCTTCAAGCCACCGGCCTGCGGCCTGCATTTCTTCTGTAAATGAACTTGAATCTTCTGATGTTCAAATGGCGTGTCTGTGCTCGCTCTGCAGCCTGCATGACTCTTTCTTTGGATTTTCTAAAATGTTACCTAAAGAGAAAAATTGCATAATTATAAAACCCATAATCAATATAACTCATTCTTCAAGAAGAGTGGCTGTGAGGCCCTGCAAGTGCACTTGATGCCTGAAGTGAACACAATAGGGTCCTGGGTGACCCTTTTGGTGACAAGTTGATTACCAGTTTCACACTTGGCCCCACTGACCAAGCCCTGATTTCAGGGGTGCTGGCTGAGGAGAGGGTTTCTTCCTGAGTTCCCTAGAAGGAGTCCACGGCCCTTCTCTCCTGCAGGTATGAACTGAAGGTGTCCCCTGTAAAACTTTGGCCTCTTGTCTTCTGCAGCCAGATGGGGTCTACACTGGCCTCAGTCTAAGTGCCCTGTCTCCACACAGAACCACAGCCTGAGTCAGGAAGGCACCGTGGGATGAGGTTTTGGGATTCCCTTCCTTTCAAGCCAGGGCAGAAATGGATGGCTGTTTTGTGTGAGACAGGAGGGGCATAAACCCTGCCAAGGACTCTACAGAAGGCTGGGCCAAGCAGGAGCTGACAGGAGCCCAAGGCCCTGGTGTTGTAATGTGATTTTAGCCAATCAGCAAAGGGACTCCTGATGACGCTTCTGTTGCTAGGTGAAAAGCCTGTGTGAAGAGGCCTGAGTGAGCTGGAAATCCCCTGTGTGTCACAGGCTTCCCTTCACAAAGCCCAGGAGTTTTCCCCTTAGGGAAGGCGTGGAAGAGGCAGAGGCTGCAGATTATTGCTGGAGGCCTGAGGTGGGGGCTGAGGGCCCTGACAACATCCACCACCATGGTCCCTGAATGGCCACGTTTGTCTGCTAGGCTGTTCCACATCTGAGTTGATGTTTCTCCTTAATGCTCCCTGTGTGGGCTGAGGAGATCTGTGTCTGTCTGAGCACAGCTGCTGGTGACCCATGCTGTCCTCTGTTCCTCTACACCACTGTGTGGTGTGGACCCTGAAAGGCTCACACCATGCCGCCCGAGCCCTCACGGGACGTTCTTGTTGCCATCTCTACCCCTTTCCCTTTTCCCTGGTCAGCTCTGCCCTTAGATCCTGTCCCCAGTTTGACTAGGATCTAAAGTGACAGGGACGGTGTTGTGGTTCACGGGAGAGAGACTTGTTGTTTAGTCATTGTCGTCTGTCAGGCACCACTCCAGCTGATGGATAATGATTCTCAGGAGTGTGTACCTGAGGAGAGCCGCGTTGGGAGCACACGTTGCTGATGCCATGGTTCGGGCTGGCATAGTGGGACAAGCCTGTGGACGTCCCTTCCTGAAGCTGCTGCGTTACACCACTAGCCCTTTGTCCTTGAAACCCCAGGCAGCAGCATCTGGAAGCCCTGAAAGGCTATGGCATTTTCCTCAGCTGACGTCGTGTTTGCAGAGGATTTAAACAGCAGAAGACTCCTTAGAGAACAGTTGGGTTGGTTAACTTCTCCTGTGATTTCATTGCATTACCATGAATGCCGTAGACTCCTGCATAGGGAAAGGCATGAGGCAGCAGGGCTGGGACACACGGCAGCTTTCCAACCTGACATCCCGACCACACCACACTGCTCTTCTTTGTGACCTCTTCAGAACCTCGTGTACAGTGCACAGCATGGGCTTGCATTTTACAAAGAGAAGCTCAGGATTAGAAAGAGGCTCGGCGACTCCCTACGAACTCTGCTGTCTCACCTGAGGTGCCTCAGAGGGTCAGATATAACAAAACATGATCTCTCTGTCCCCCAATACACGTCACACTCATTGCTCCCACTAAAACCCAAAGTATAAGAACAGTAGATTTGAAAAATTATTCCACAGTTGTCTATACTTTTCTCTTTTGGTTCTTTAAACCCCCAGTCCGCAGTTTGGAAAGGTTTACTCTGTAACTGAGAGGAACAGACACCTCCAATATTCATCCAGTAAGGCTCCGTGAAGTAGCAGAACGCGCCCTGCATAGGGAGCCTTTGTAAACCAAGTCTGCCCAGAGACAGATGACAGACTTCAGCTCCAGTGCTGATTGGCTCCTCACTTGGGACCAACCCTAACACTTGGGGTTTCAGAGCACCCTAGGCTACAGAACTTTGCTTTCTGAAGGGGGCACAGCAGGTGTGAGTCCTGGTGACTGCCATTACCTGTTCCTTAGAGATGGCTCTGCAGACCCCCAGCTTCCTCCTCCCAGCAGCTGTGGTTGTGCTGATGGTGCTGAGCAGCCCAGGGGCTGAGGGCAGAGACTCCCCAAGTAAGTGCAGGGCAGGCTCCCCAGAGCCAGCACTCTGGGGTGGGTGACTGGTTGGTTCTGAGGGGCCCTGGGTGCCCTGGGATGTGGGGGTGGGGAATGGCAAAATTCTGATTTTGTAACAGTCTTTTACCATAGATTTCCTTTCTCTGGAGAGAGGGCAAGACTTCATTCTCATTTCTGTGTTCTAATGTAGAAGTTAGGATGATGCTTGCCGCAGAGGGCAAACCTGGCATGTAAAAGTAGAAGGCAGAGTTTAAATCTACCACCAAAGATAAGACAGAGCATGGGGCTGTGCATGAAGAGACAACAGGGTTTACAATACCCACTCCCCGCTCCCCACGCCCAGCATCCTGTCTGGAGGAAAAGTCAGATTCTGAAATAGGGAAACAAGCCAGTGATGGTCTGTGGTCCTGGTGTTTGAGGAAAGTTTCTGAGGTGGAGTGGAGGTTTTAGAGAGGCGAACTCTAGGCGGCTAACTCTGAGAGAAGCCAGCGGCCAAGGAATCTGAATTTTTTGGTGAATTGGAAACGAGGACTCAGACACGGGCTTCGTAAATTGAATTTCTAAGAAAACACTGGGCCTAGAAGGGAAATAAGTGACGCATACTTGGGAGGTGGGGTGGGGGTGCTAGTTCAGAGACCGGAGAGTACTTTATATAAAGCCCTAGCCCTCTAAGCCGGTGCACATAGGTGGTTTCCTTCTTTCAGTTACCCTTAAGATGCCTGGAGTGACCCACACACGCGGGCTTCCCAGAGGCTACCAGGATTCCCATTTGTCTGTTTTGCTCTCCTGAGAACGAGCGCCCCCTATGGGCGAGGTCAGGGCCTTTTGCACACCGTAGAGAATCTCACGGGGCTGGGTCGGGGTCGCAGAAACAGCCGAATATTCTATTTTTATTTCGATCGTAGTTTTATTAGTTCGTTGAGAATTTCACACAGTTTTGGTCATATTCACCTCCTCTTCCAACTCCACCCAGACCCACCCCCTTCTACCCACCTAACTTTGAGTGTTCCCTAATTTTTTTCAAACGCACCAAGCGCGGTTTGTGCTTCCCAAGAAGTATTCTTGTGAGCTCGGTCGCCCACTCCTCCCTTGTTCTTCCTTGCCCGGGTCGAACCGGGTGGAGGCGCCCAGCTCCGGGAAGCGGGGTCCGCACGGGCGAGTCCAGACCCCCTCTCCCCGGTCTAAGTCTGGACCGCGGCGGCACAGGGCCTGCCGGCCCCCAGAGAGCGGTCGCCCCACGCGGGAAGCGCCGGCGCGGGGTGGGGCCACCGTGGTCCCCGCTGTACCCCGGGCTGACCGCGTCCGTCCGCAGGGGATTTCGTGTACCAGTTCGAGGGCCAGTGCTACTTCACCAACGGGACGCAGCGCATACGGTATGTGACCAGACACATCTACAACCGGGAGGAGTACGTGCGCTACGACAGCGACGTGGGCGAGTACCGCGCGGTGACTGAGCTGGGGCGGCCGGACGCCGAGTACTGGAATAAGCAGTACCTGGAGCGGACGCGGGCCGAGCTGGACACGGTCTGCAGACACAACTATGAGGGGCCGGAGGCCTGCACCTCCCTGCGGCGTCTTGGTGAGCGCAGCCGGTCCCGTGGGGGGGCAGTGGGCGGCCGTGGGGGGCCGTAGGGGGTGTGAGGGTGTGGGGGACCGGGAGGGGCGTGGGGGCCGTGGGCGAACACGGAGCAGAGTTCCAGCGTGAGGAGCTGCCGTGGCTTCTTTCCTGCCGTCTGCTCTGCACCACAGAGCGAGCGCCCCCTTGGAGTCTCCCTCCTTCCTCACCTTTGCCCTGTGCGGCCCAGCTCCCCTCTGACCCCTGGAGCGCCACGACCGTGTGGAAGCGGGTTAGCCGTTAGCTTTGGCGTCGGGTGGTTATTCCCCGCCATTCTGTTGCCCCGATTCCCCCTTGTCCCTTTGAGGGCTGTTTGCTGCCTGGCGCTGACCTGAAGACATCACCGCCATTTTCCTCATTCTCTGAGGTAGACTGTGTTGACTTGGATCACACTAAAAGTTTGTGATACAAAATCTGAGGGACTCCTTTCTGTTTCCACTCCCTGACACCCCCAGAGCCTTACACATGACGCCAGTCAAAGCGTCATGTTAGGCATCGCGTTCAGATTTAGTGTCCTACATGACTAATGGCTAACTCGAATGGTTAAGCTTGCTTTCCTCATGGCCTTGTTTGGCAACTGATTCCTCACAGCAGGGGAATGCAGTGATGGCCGCCAGGAATTAATGCACTCAGCTGTGGGGAAAAACAGTCGTAGAGAGTAGAAGATGAGAGAACAAAAGATGCTCTTAGTTCATTAAATACGTGAAGTGTGTATGCTGTTTCCAATTGAAGGGATAACAGCACCCGGCAAGGAGGCTTCTGAAGTAGTGGTGGGCACAATACATTAAAGTCAGTCGGGAAACACGTCTGCCCAGCTGCACATGACAGTCTGAGGAGATGAAGGAAGAATGTCGTACTACAGTCATTTTTGCAATTTTCCCCAAAATTATTAAGTTGAACTCGGAATCAGTTTTTCTTTTGTCTTACCTGTTTGTTTGTTTTAGAAAAAGTTTATTTTTATATTCTTGCATAAATAAAAATTATTTTATGTAAATAAAATATACTTCATTTTACTTACCCATAAATTTAAAAAATAGGCAGAGGGTTTACAAAGAGGGTTTCTTGTGTGCTTCTGGCTGTCCTAGAACTTGTTGTAGGCCAGGTTGGCGTCATAGAGATCCCCCTGTCTCTACCTCCTGAGTACATCACCGCCCGGCTTCTTTTGTTTCACTACATTTCATATTATAGAAGAACAGGGCCGCACCGACTGTTGTTTTCCTAGTGAGTTAAATCTGTATTTGGGGTTGATCTTTATCCTGTTAGACCCTGGTGTTCATTCCACCCTGCCTCTTCCTGTGGGAGTCTCCCTGACCCTCATCACCTCTCACTGCTTTTCTGTCACCCTAGAGCGGCCCAATGTGGCCATCTCCCCGTCCAGGACAGAGGCCCTCAACCACCACAACCTGCTGGTCTGCTCAGTGACAGATTTCTACCCAGCCCAGATCAAAGTGCGCTGGTTCCGGAATGGCCAGGAGGAGACGAAGGGGGTCGTGTCCACACAGCTTATTAAGAACGGGGACTGGACCTTCCAGGTCCTGGTCATGCTGGAGATGACGCCTCAGCGGGGAGATGTGTACACCTGCCATGTTGACCACCCCAGCCTTGAGAGCCCTGTCACAGTGGAGTGGCGTAAGGGAAACTTTTCTTTCACCGTGGGCCCCACATGACATGAAATTTTAGCTGTTATTACCCCATCCCTCCAATGTCACCCGCCCCATCACTTGTCCTGCATGGTCTGCTTCCACCACTGAGCTGAGAGCTACGGGAACCATATCTCTTACCTTTAGTCAGGGATCAGGAGAGCTCTGCCCTAGCTGTCTTGGACCCCCATTCTGGGAGATCACCGCACACTGGGGCCCTGGAACATCCCCTCGATAGCTATGACTGGGTGTTTAGCTCAAGATTGCAGATAAGTCTGTGGGGTGCAGACACCCACATATCCCCTCCCCCACCACTGTGCTCAGAGCTCCTGGCCCTTCCTGGCCCTGGGTCAGAACACAGAAGTGGGTCCTCCCAGTTCCCTTACTTCACGTGGCTCAGGCTGGACTGTGGGCTTTCAGTCAGGGCTGTTGTGACTTGTGGACAAAAGCTGACACTGGGCTCTGCTCCCCAGGGGCACAGTCCGAGTCTGCCCAGAGCAAGATGCTGAGCGGCATTGGGGGCTTTGTGCTGGGGGTGATCTTCCTCGGGCTTGGCCTTTTCATCCGTCACAAGAGTCAGAAAGGTGAGGAGCTCTGGGAGACTGGGGACGGTGGGCTCTGCTGCAGTGGGGAGCTGGGCTGCGGGTGGGAGGACCTGGAGCTCACTCTGTGACCTCTGTCCCTGTCCACCACTCCCACTGGCTCCTTTCTGGAAGCTTCTGGCAATGAGGAAGCGTGGGTCTTGCCTTCCCTCCTTCCTGTGGCAGTTTCATCCACGTGGGGGCTGGCTCAGGGCCTTAGTGAGCACAGTGAGAGGACAGCTCCACCAAGCTGCAGGACCCACCCCCCTCACGGGCTGTGAGAGCCCCTGTGTTTATACCAACACCTTTCTCTATGTGACTTCCCTTCGCAGGACCTCGGGGGCCTCCTCCAGCAGGTAATCACTCTATCAGCTCTTGTCTGCCGGGTGGTGTGGGGGGGAGGGTGAGGGGACGGTGTGAGGCAGCTGTGCCTGGCCAGTCCTGGTTTACAATTTGTCTGTGCTGTGGGGTTGAGAATGTCACAGGCAGTGTCTATAAGAAGCTCTGGGGGTTGTCCCCATCAGGCGTTTGCCACCATTGTTTGAGTGGAGCCCGAGCCATGGGTTTAGACCCCAAGATGTTGCCTGCTCTGTGCCCCACACTGGAGACTGTGACCGTGGGTGTAGACAGTGTCGGGAAGTAGAGTGGATGTGGAGGCTGACGGTCCTGCAGCAGAGACAGATCCCTCTAACTTACCCAGAGATCAGACCTTCCATATTCCTTGGGAGGGTGGTGGCTTCTCTTCCACTTCCCACACATTGTGTCCAGTGAGGCTCTGTGTCCCCTCCTTAGCTAATCTCACCATTGCACAGGTGGTGGGGAGGTGGTGGCATTGGCCAGAGCACCAGCCATCTTTGTCTAATTCTGTGGGATTCCAGAAGAGTGGTATCTCTATGACATTCCAGTGACTGACCCCCCTCCCCCTCCTGTGACCCCCCCCCCCCACCACCACAGGGCTCCTACAGTGACACCCGAGAGTGTTTTGATTGTGTTTGAAGAGACATGGGAAACCTGCCCCCATCTCTCGGCATCAAATCCTGCAATTCTTCTGTCCCTACAGAGCCTGAGCAGTTAGCAACCCCTCCCCCTACCTCTCTGGGCAGATGCTGGCCTTGGGAACAGACAAAAGGCAGCCTTCTCCAACCTCAGCATCACATCAGAACTCATGCTCCCTCCCCTTTAGCAACCAGCGTTTCTCCAATGCAGATGGCTCCTGCCCTTGAGGCAGGAGCCAATATCCTTAGTGATAAAAGCCCATTCTCAGACTATGGGAAAGAGGCAATTAAGTATTAAGTGTGCTCAGACAGCAGTGATCACTTGTGAAATACCCTAACTTTTGATAACGGAATGAGTTACTTCTTCCCAGGTCAGGAAGGTAGGTCCCGTCCATCATCCGTGTGTGTGTGTGTGTGTGTGTGTGTGTGTGTGTGTGTATGTGTCTTGTGTGTCCCCCCCAGCCCCCCCTCCCCCCAGCCACTGTCTGAACAGGTTTGTTTTATCAGGGTTGGAAGGACAGCACTCCTTTACCCCCTCCCCAATCACGTATCCAGCTTAAGCATACTCCTATATATGTCACAAGCCCCTTGACCCTTGATGTGAGCATCACATTCCCAAACTGCGAAGCAGGGAAGGCTTGCCATCTGATCCGATCTGATTTGGGTCAGACCCGTATAATAAAGATTCTCTTTGTTCTTGCATCGGACTCACAATTCCTGGCAGTCTCCTGGGGTTCCCGTGAACTGGGCATAACATGTTGACTGCCTCAGACTGTAAGGCCTGTGTATCCCTGCTCTGAATTCCTGTCTGCCAGCCACTCTGTGATTCAGAGTCTCCGTGGTGCCAGGGAAACCACCAGCTCAGCTCTTGTGATCTCGAGTCCCCAGGTCTTGTCTGTAGCTCTGCCTCTGGGTGATTCCAGAGGCTCCATCTGTGTACGGCAGCACCCCAGCACCCCAGGCTTCCTATCTCCACTCTGTAGTACAAGCAGTTTATTTGTAAGCAGAGTCGCCTAGCTTACAAATAAACGAGACTCAGACTATGGTTATTTTATTTGGCTTTGATAATTACTGGGGGTGGGAGCACCCCTTAATCTATGTTTTTTTTTTTTCTTTTCTTTTTTTTTTCCGGGCTGAGGGAGGACCCAGGGCCTTGTGCTTGCTAGGCAAGCGCTCTACCACTGAGCTAAATCCCCCAACCCCTTAATCTATGTTTCTAACTGTTGTCCTGGCTACCTCCCTTGCATTGTACCCCAAATACTTGCCATATCTCTGGACCATGTGTGCATCTCCCCACATGGCAGCTTCCTCTCCTCCCCTCATTCTTCCTCTTCCTCCTTCTCCCCTCCAACCAGGTGACTCAGAACCCTCCCACCTCTAATCCCTCCAGTAATTGGCTGTAGCCAATTTTATTTAACTCAATAGTTTTAAAGAATGGACAAAATTTGCACAACAAATGCTTGTAACCTTGAGAATTCATTCGTAGGCTTAGACTGTCAGGTACAGAATTTAGCATCGTAGTACACAGCAATAGATCAGACCTCAGCACACGGTCCCACACGGGCTGCTGATGCACCTTAAACATTCACCTCCATTTCATAATTAAACATAGTCTGAACTGTTTGTGTCCTGAACCTCCATAACTGAGCAGGGTGGGTGGGGTCACATGGACTAAGTGGTTTTTACTATAAAGGGTACCAGAAGCACCCTGGGCTCCGTGTAGGGTGGACAGAGGAGGCAGGCACCAGCAGTCACGGCCTCCTGTTCAGACTTTCCCTGTTTAGTGTGCTGGTCTCACCCCAGCCTCCTTGAGGCTGGTGAGGACACAGCAACTAAACATGGAGGACAGTGTTTCCACATGTGTCTGTGAGGTCACACTGACTCACTGAGGCTCACCTTCATTTTTGAAAGATTATAGTCGGGGTGGGGGATTTACCACAGTGGTAGAGCGCTTGCCTAGCAAGCGCAAGGCCCTGGGTTCGGTCCCCAGCTCCGAAAAAAAGAAAAAAGAAAAAAAAAAAAAAGAAAGATTATGAAAGATTATAGTCTTTAAATAAAGGCACTTTTTGTGGTGGCAAATGATAAAACCCCAATTTGATCTTTTGTTGTTGTTCTAAGGAAGCTGGACTAGACACATAGCTGATGAGACAGTCACCTCCCCTCAGATGTTCCTCCATCTGCCCCGTCTCCCTTCCCAGCATCTCCTGTGTGCACATGTGCCCTGTGCTGTGCCTGCCCAGTCTCTGACTCTGTGTCTGGTTTGCTGCCCTGAGCCTTTTCTCTGTGTTTCCCTCTGTCTGCTCCTGTGCATCTCTGTTTTCTTCATCTCTCCCGTTACCTCAAGTCTCATCTCTGTGTATTTCAGACTCTGTTGTATGTCTACCAATGCTTTCAAAATTTTAGGGAAATCTTTCCTGATGAATCCTGTGTAACACATGCAGTGTTGGAAAACTCCATCATGTACACAAGGATACAAACAGCTGCCACTGTGCCCATCCTTCTTATTAAGGAAGTGAAGCTTCAGACCCTTAGCATGGAGACAGTTATCTATCACAGAGCCCCTGGATCTCCAGATTTCCTCACAGTGTGTGTGTGTGTGTGGGTGTGTGTGTGAGAGAGAGAGAGTGTGTGTGTGTGTGTGTGTGTGTGTGTGTGTGTGTGTGGGTGTGTGTGAGTGTGTGTGTGTGTGTGGGTGTGTGAGTGTGTGTGTGTGTGTGTGTGGGTGTGGGTGTGGGTGTGTGTGTGGGTGTGTGGGGGTGTGTGTGTGTGTGTTTGGGGTGGTTGCAGTGTGGTTTTGGGGGTTTCTGACGTTTTGTGCTGATGATCAATTTGGAATTCATCGATAAACTCTGAATGAAAGGTTTTTCTACATTCAATCAAAGGTGGAAAAATCCCTCTAAATGGGCTGAAGTCCCAGATGGGAAAAAACAATCCTAAAAGCAAAGAAGCTTGGACGTTTGTCTTCCTCCTGATGGTGGACTGCTGTGACCTCCCATCCTGCTACAGACCTTCCCAGTCACAAGCTCCACATCGGTAAGCAAGAATAACCCCTGACTCCAGTAGCTCCCTGTCAGGTGTTTTGGCAGAACAATGAGAAAAGTAACTAATGTGAAACCTGACAGAAGTGGGACAGCCATCTGTGGTTCTTCATCCGCTCAACTGGAGAAGACAGCTCACATCGTGCCATAATTACGGGCACATGGTATCATTGCTGACAGGATGAGCCCCTATCCCTGTGAACATGGAACTAGCTTGATTCAGCTACATTCTCTAACTGCCCTAGGAAGTCACTGCATGGGCTGGAGCACACCTACAGGTTTTCTTTTCGATAGCACAGATGAGCCCATACACTTGATCTAGATAGAGCCCTTCTCATTAAAGTCAGAAGTATTTAGTGGCTTTAAGGTCTTGGGACATAGTTGAAGAACCAGGAAAAAGGACTATATCCTTTACTAAGCTTACCCAAAGTCCTGAGGAGGCTTACACTGACTTTTGCAAAGATGATCTTCAGCAGTGCTAAAACAGCATGAATCAAATGTAAAATGTGTTTCTTTGAATCTTTAGCTTTGAAAATGCAAATAAAGTGCAAAAAGGAATAAGACCATTAAAAGCTCAAGGTGCCTCACTAGATGGATAAAAGCTACTGCTTTTAAGCTATTAGAATCATCAAAATATCCCACCATAATTTGTAGTAAACGTGGAAAGGGCAGAGATTGGGTTAATAAATGCCAATCAGTAGGAGGTGTCCTAGGCAACTTCTTATTTTCAGGGAACCAGAAGAGGGGCCTAGCCTGGGGCCCAAGAACAAAGAACACAAACCGACAATATCCTGTCAGCAATGGAATATTTCACCAACAAGGCATTCGGGAGTGTAAACTCAGTATTGGAGATTTAATGCACACCAGTAGGCTGCTCTTGACTTTGCAGTGGATAAATATCTTACAGGAACAGTAGGTATAATTTCTGGAAGTAGTTTCACAGCTCAAGGGTTTATTATACATCCAGGATGAATAGATGAAGATTATCAAGTGTAGGATGATGTCATTACACAGGTGAAGGGAGGTACAAGATAAAACGAGGACTGTCATTGGACAAGAATGGCAGGAGAAAAAGTTTGAGGGAAGAGGAGGAGACTGGAACAGGAAGAGGAGAGAAGCCTTGGAGAGAACATGGAAACTGATGTTAAGATTCCTCTTTGTACCTTTACAGGTTGTTATTAATGTTCTTAAGGGATGGATGTGCACAGGGCTTTGTATGTCTAGGTGGGCAATTATATCTTAGCAATTGGATCAGAGGTCATTGTGTTGTGTGTTCTTTTATGTGGCGATTTGACTTTGGGAGAGTATGTGGCAGCCAGAGATGCTAGGCCGACACGGAGTTGGGATGTATGTTTCTGGCATGGTGGCAACCTGCCTTGGGAGCTGGATGGATGGAGAGATTGTTGCCAGGCTCAGAGAGAAGCCATCCTCAGTGTGATATGGGATGGAGCAGAGCGGGTGAGACGCTTTGCTGGCTGAGATGAAGACATCTACCAGGTATCTTGGGACACTACGGTGCCAGATCTAGTGCAGGGTAAGAGACAGCATTTCTTATAATTTTACAGCAACAATCATGGTGAAATTAAAATCATGGCTTATGTTAAGAAAACCACACAATTAGCACCAGGTGACAGCATTGCTCAATTACTCCCATATCACAATGGTAAAGCAGTTCCAATAAATAGGACAGGAGGATTTGAAAGCACTGGGAAGAAAGTATTTTGGCAAATTGTTATTAATGATGAAATGGCAAAATGGTTAAGGTTAATGGTTGTCTTAGTTTGGGTTCCCATTGTTGTGAAGTGATACCATGACCAAACAACTCTTGTAAGGACAACATTTAATTGGGGCTGGCTTACAGGTTCAGAGGTTCAGTCCATTATCATCAAGGCAGGAAGCATAGCAGCATCCAGTCAGGCATGGCACTGGAGAATAAGCTGAGAGTTCTGTATCTCATTCTGAAGATAAACAGGGAAGACTGGCATCAGGAAGCTAGGGAGGTCTCAGCCCACACCACATGTGCTTTTACTCCTCCAAAAAAGGCCACCTTCTCAACAAGGCCCACACCCTCCAACAAAGCCACACCTCTTAACACTGTCACTCCCTGGGTCATGCATATTCAACTACTACAATAGTAAATGATTGAAATTGAAGGCTTAGAGGGACACTGGGCTGAGCTGATGTATTTATAATCTTGGAATCAAAATTGGCCTTTGCAAAAGAAGTCTCAGTTTATGGGTATTGGAATGCTATTTCGTAACTAATAGGTGTTTGATAGAATTATACCTTGGGCCATAAAGCCCGTGGAAGTTAAACCATTATGTGGCATAGCCATAGAATCCATGGGGAAGGGATTTGTTAGAACAATGAGGGGAACTCAAATTAATATTCCTCAGGAAATTTCAGAAACAGCCCATAAATGATGTTTAAAATGGGTTTATATTACCAGAAAATTTGGAAAAAATTATAAAGACAATGCAAGACGTCATAAGCAGGACCAACCAGAGTTGGCGCAGAATTTAGACTAAGGGCCACTGCTAATAACACTATGGTCTACTTGCTAAATTGGCTAGCCAATAAGCCTACTCGTTAAACAGTGGACCCTTAACAAAAAAGAGGATTTACGACACTTGAACAAGAACAATTGGATGCTAAACATGTTGAGGAGTCTACTAGTGCTTGGATTTCTCCTGTATTTGTAATAAAAAGAAAATCTGGGAAATTGACCACGTCAATGGATTTGAGAATTGTAAATAAAGTTATTCAGCCTATAGGTTCTTTGCAGCCTTGAATTCCTTTACCTTCTAAAACACACAGAGATTGGCCCATAATAGTGATTGACTAAAATATTATTATTACTATTATTTTTTATTTACTATCCCCTTGCAAGAACAAGACAGGAAAAATTTTGCTTTTATTGTGCCCGGGTATAATAATATTAAACCTGTGGAAAGATATCAATGGAATGTTTCCCTCAGAGAATGTTAAATAGTCCAACAGACGTCAATATTTTGTGCAACAACCGCTAGAGTAATTTGTAAACTATTACCTCAGTTCATTATTTACCATTTCATGTGTTGCAAGTTATTCTGATGCTGCTATATATGCAAATGCTAAATTCTGTACCCCAAGATCTGGTTGTTCAAAGACAAGCAGATCCTCATGCATATCAGCTTTTGTTGTATAAACCTTTCCCCCAAGTTATCCATGATTGATTAATAAAGATGCCTACAGCCTGGACTTAGCAGAAGAGAGGGGGTAGAGCAAAAAGGTTCGGGCTTGGGGTCTGAGGCAGGGACCAAAAGGAGAAAAAGGAAGGCATGGGGAAGAAGGCATCATGGGGCAGGTGAATTGTGAGTGCTTGGCGTGCAGGCCAGCCAGCTGGAGTAAAGTGGCCCAGAGTGGAACATGGCAAGTTATATCTCCGATTTTGATAGGGAGGTAATCAAAACAGCATAGAGGTTTGTGGGATGTTGTCACAGGTGAGGCAGGTACAAGATAGAATGAGGCCTGTCATTGGGCCCGAGAAGGAAGGGTGGGCGGAGGAAAAGTTTGAAGGAAGAGGAGGGATGGGAATGGAACAGGAGAGGGAAAGGAGGGCTAGGGACAACATGGAAGCTGGCGTTGGTTCTCTGAGGGTACCTGTACAGGTTGTTATGAATGTTCTTAAGGGATGGATGTACAGGGCTTTGTATGTTTAGGTGGGCAATTTTATCTTATCAATTGGATCAGAGGTTATTGTGTGTTATTTCATGCAGTGATTTAAGTTTAAGAGAGTGTGGTTAGAGACACTGGGCTGCCACGGAATTGGGATGTGTGCTTCTGGCGAGATATCTAGCAGATATCTTGGGGTACTGTGGTGCCAGATCTAGAGGGGGTAAAAGACAGCATTTTATTTATTATAATTTTACAACAACAAGGGTTGATATTGAAAGGAAAAAGTTTAAAATTGCCCCCTAGACAAAAGTTGAAGCCCTGGAACTGCCTGTTCCAGGAACTGGCTGATCACAGAAAGAGTAATTGCACCAGCTGGTTCAGCCACTTTGTTCCAGGAACTAGCTAACCATAACAGCAGCTGACCATAATAGCAGGAACTGGTTAACCATAAAGTTAGATTAAAATCTTAAGAATAATCATGAGAAAAAGGTTCTTCCTTGTGATTTGGTATGGTTTTTCTTTAATACCCCTTCTCCCAGCCATTTGAGGTCGAACTCCTCTACCTCTGCATGGGATCTGAGTCTCGACCCAGTGCACTAGTTTCTGTTGTCCCTATCAATAAACCTCTTGTTGATTGCATCAAGATTGGTCTCTTGTGAGTTCTTGGGGGGTCGAGTCATCCTGAGACAGTGAGGTCTCCCACTCTGGGGTGTGTCTTTCAATATCTATCCAGCACTGCTCTTTGGGCTTATTATAAATATAAAAAAGTTATGTGCCTTTTATTTAGGAACTAAATGATCTAAGGTGGGTAAAAACCCCAAATAATATTTACCACAAGATACATTGATATTTTATTGGCTGAGTTCTGATACAGATACTTAGGGAAAAAAACATTTAATGAAACATGAAGATTTTTATTTTTACTGGGGACTACAGATTATGCCTAAAAAAATAGGGAAGGAAATTCTATATATGAATTATTTGGGTTTTGAACAATTAAAGGACTTAGAGAGATAAATTAAAATTCTTTAAAGATTTAAAAAAAAAGGAAGATATTAACTCTCTATGCCCTACTATTAGATTAACCACTCAAGTGTTAAGTAATTTGTTTCAGGAAAACCCTGCAAGGTGTTTCAGAATTTAACAATTGGTGAAAATTAACAGCTGAGGAGAAAAGGTGGCCTAGGTAGAAAAGAATTACAAGGTGCCTAGTGGACAGATGAGATCTAAACTTGACTATATTTTAGTTATTCTGCCTTCACTCATTTTCATACTAGGATAATGTTACAAAAGTGGCTTTGAACAGTTCTAGTTAGCATGTAGTATGGCCCTTATTACACCTTTTAATCACTGGCTGGAATGCAGACAAGCCTTAGTACCTTTAATCCCCAACAATAAGGTGTCTTAGTTTGGGTTCCCATTGTTTGTGAAAGACACCATGACCCAAGCAACACTTATAAGGGACAGCATTTCATTGGGGCACAGCTTACAGTTTCAGAGGTTCAGTCCATTATCATCATGGCAGGAAGCATGGCAGCGTCCAGGCAGACATGGCACTGGAGAAGAAACCTAGAGTCTTGATCTGAAGCCAACCAGGAGAGACTCTCAGTCCAGCCTAGGAGGAGGTTTTTCAATGCCGTCTCCAAAAAGTGACACAGTTTATATATAATTTTTTATCCTGCAGCAGAAAACAAATCAAAAATTGTTAATTTTTTAAGATTTCAAAAAAACAGAGTAAATAATTCAAATTCAAGTAGACTCAAATTGGGTTTTAGGTTTGGCTGAATCACTGCTAAAAGTCTGTCATGCAACCACTCACATATAATGAAACGTTTATTTATTTTTTGAAAAAATTTTCCTAACTTTTAAAATCCCAATTATAAACTAACACGTTTCAGTGTGAAAATTCACTAATTCCCAGGAGGAGAATATGCAAGAGCACTTTTCTCTGTTGAGCTGTGCACGTCTTATATAAAACAGTATGCACAGGCAACTAAGTAAAAACTTAGTTCTAATCATTTTGGGTCAAAGTAACTGGCCAGCCATCTGGCTCAAGGTTTTCTGTACTAAACCCCAAATACAGACTATTTCCCATCATGGTGAAAATGCTATTTGTCCAGATGTTGTGGTGCATACCTACAAACCCAGGGAGCACAATAGAGGCAGGACTGAGTTCAAGATGCTGTCTTACTGGCCACACTGTATGGGGTGCATATTTGTATTCATCTCTCACGTGCTATATAGTAAATCTGAAACTACATTTTCCCTTGGCTGTTGGGCTGATGGATTTGGGCCAGAACCTCACACCATACCAGGAGTAATCTATCACTGGGTCCATCACAGAATAGAATTCTTTCATTTTTTGATTAATTGATCACCACCAAAACCCTTATATAAAACTTATTTATTGGGGTTGGGGATTTAGCTCAGTGGTAGAGCGCTTGCCTAGGAAGCGCAAGGCCCTGAGTTCGATCCCCAGCTCCGAAAAAAAAGAACAAAAAAAAAAAAAAAAAAACTTATTTATTGCCAAGTTGAAAGTTTAATGTGAGAATCCACATTCATTAAAAACCACTAAATCATCTCATGATGTCTCCTTTTTTTTGTTGGATCACTTTTTTTTTTTCTTTTTTTTTTCTGGTGCTGGGGACCAAAACCAGGGCCTTGCGTTTGCTAGGCAAGCTCTGAAATAAATCTAACTTGATGAATCACACAAACAGGGTCCTCAACAGATTAGTACGTGTGCTCAGGTGAACAAAATGCCTAATATGAAGTGGGGAAGTAGGAAGAATCTGGGCTTCATCTGCAGTTTGATTTTGTGACATTATGATTTTAGAGGCCCACAATTTCTTTTGATAGCTTATTTTGTAGAATTTGTTTTATGTACAGAGCAGTTTGCTACATTTTCAAAACTTACCTATCCCTCTCAGCTGATATAGTAAAAAAAAAAAAAAAAATATCAGAGCAAAAATATTCAGAGTAAAATTATTTAGCTATCTCTTCATGCTGGTGAGTAAGGGGTATTTCTAGCCACTGAGTGCTGATTTAAAAACTCAACATCT